>NC_142928.1:181698405-181710905 GCF_046866305.1 Octopus bimaculoides | reverse complement strand
GGGGAAGCAATATTTTGAATCTCTGCTTCACAAACAATGTGAGCCTAATCCATAATGTGAAAATAACGCCCACATCTCTCTCAGATCATAACATTATAGAATTAACTATGTATTGTCCTAGACAAACCACTGACACCCACCCCACCAGGAGGACTCAAGCAATATCCAACCTGAATTTCCACAGGGCGGACTGGAAGTCAATTCGCAGAGAGTTTCGAAATCAAAACTGGCATGACAGCCTTTCTATACAAGACAACGACCTCAAACTAAGTCATTTTATGTCAACCATACAAGACATATGCACCAAATACGTGCCATATAGAAAGACCAGCAAACATACCAATAGAATTCCTAGACAGGAAAATCCTTATGAGACACAGAACAAAGGTCTCAAACCAGTTAAATAGAGAACTGGAGGATAGGAAAAGGGCTAAATTAAAACTAACACTGTTAGAAATAGAAAGCAAAATTAAACTCTCCCATGAAAAGGAGAGAGCAGAGAAGGAGAAGAGAGCAGTAGAAAGCATAAAAACAAACCCCAAGGCTTTCTATAGATTTGCAAAGGAGACTGCTACGGTGCAGTATAAGATAGGACCCCTATTCCTGCCTAATGGCTCACTGACTGCAGATCCCACATGGATAAGTGAAGTGCTCAGTACACAATTCAAGAGTGTCTTCACCTCTCCTCTGAGTCACATGCAGATAAAGAACCCAGCTGATTTCTTTGACAATAGCACTCAGCAGAAAAAGACTGCATCCATTACCTACATCGACATTGAAGAGGAAGATGTGATAGCTGCCATAAATGAAATGAGCTCAAATTCGGCAACTGACCCCGATGGTTTCCCAGCTGTCCTCTTAAAGTCGTGTAAACAAGAATTAGCAGGACCACTCCGGATACTCTTCCAGAGTTTCCTTGCAAATGGTAAACTTCCCAAAAAGCTGAAGGAAGGCACCATATGTCCTATCCATAAAGGTGGAAGCAGAGCAGAGGCTGGGAACTACAGGCCCAACTCTCTGACTTCACATATTAGCAAAGTCTTGGAACGAATTGTCAGAAAGAGATTGATTGCGTTCCTAGAAGAAAATGACTTGCTGAATGAGACCCAGCATGGTTTCCGTCCAGGTAGAAGCTGCCTCACGCAGCTCTTGCAGCATTATGACTGGGTCCTGAAGCAGCTACTTGACCATTCAAATGTTGATGTGATATATCTCGACTTTGCAAAAGCCTTTGACAAAGTTGATCATGGCTTGATATGTCACAAGCTGCGAAACCTTGGCATAGCTGGTAAATTAGGAGAGTGGCTGCATGACTTCCTGAATGGTAGAAGTCAGACAGTTGCAGCCAATGGAGAACTATCTAGGGAAACACAAATATTGAGCGGTGTTCCACAAGGAACTCTTCTGGGGCCACTACTGTTCATAGTAGCCCTTCTGGACATGGCCACGGTCACTCGGAGAGCCACTGTCACTAGCTATGCTGATGACACAAAAAATATCTCAGGCAATAAAGAATCCTGATGATATTGTAAGCCTGCAGAATGAACTAAATGCAATATATGAGTGAGCAGAGCAAAATAATATGCAGTTCAATGCAAAAAATTTCAAGTACTGCGCTACAAGACCACAAGTACCTCCCAACTGGCATACACAGGGCCTGGAGGTACTGCAATCCCAGAACCACAAACAGTAAGAGATCTGGGCATCAACATGTGTAGTGATGCATCATTTCACATACACGTTGTCAAGTTGACAGCAAAGTGCAGACAACTGGCAGGGTGGATACTGAGGACATTCCGTACAAGGGATCAAAAAGTCATGTTGACTCTATGGAAGACATTTGTTCTGAGCCGCCTAGAGTATTGCTCTCAGTTGTGGTCACCACACAGTGTTAAGCGGACAGCAGAACTCGAGGCAATTCAGCGTCGCTATACAAAAAAGATCGCCACAGTCCAACAGATGAACTGCAGGGAGCGACTGAAGGCACTAGGTCTCTACTCCCTGGAGCGCAGGCGGGAGAGATATGTAATAATATACATATGGAAAATACTGGAAGGACTGGTGCCAAACTTTGGTATCAAGTACTACAAGAATGCCCGCACGGGTCGCCACTGCATGGTGCCAAAGGAACCGTCCACTGCATCTCACATAAGAACGAGATACTGCAGCAGCCTCGGTTTCAGAGGACCTCAGCTCTTCAATGCCCTGCCAAAACATTTGAGAGAAATGCAAAACACAGATGCGGAGGTCTTCAAGTCAAAACTTGACGCTTTCCTCTCCACGATACCAGACGAACCAATGGCTCGTAATGAGGCGCAGTTTAGGGCAACTATGTCAAATTCTCTTATACACCAGATGTGCCATCAAAACTCTTGATTGGACCATGTCAGGTGGGGGAGAAAAGCCATGCAAGGAACGTTGAAAATCACGGTAGTGCACTAGCATGACCGCAGCCACTTGGCTGAAACACATAAATAAATAAATAAATATATATATATATTATGTATATATGTATATGTATGCATATATATATATATATATATATATATATATATATATATATATATATACAAGAAATGAGGGCAGGGAATCGTCAATTAATAATAGAATTAACAATTAACAATTTTGCCAAGTAGTTCAGTATGAAATAAACCTTTATCGGTAAGACCATTTATCATCATAAATATAAGGGATTAGCAATTGAGTTGCTTCTCCAACATACTGAAAATTCAGAAACAGCAGTCAAAGAACTACTGATTCTAAACTACAAATTTTTCTCTAAAATATTTGGGCTGAAGATTGGAATAGTGAAGTTTTCGTTCGCTTAACCATGAAACGATTCGTACCCAATTAACTAAAGGCTTGTTTTGTTTGTGCTTTTCCCTCTGGTTTTTTGTTCTATGTGTGCCATAAATATCGCCATCCGTTTTAGAGAAAAATTTGTAGTTTAGAATCAGTAGTTCTTTGACTGCTGTTTCTGAATTTTTAGTATGTTGGAGAAGCAACTCAATTGCTAATCCCTTATATTTATGATGATATATATATATATATATATATGTATGTATATATATATATACACATACATGTATGTTTATATATATATATATGTATATGTAAACGTCGGCTTCAACACAGTTTCCTTTAACTTAATTCACTCACAAGGCTCTGGTCGACCTGGGGCTAAGCAATAACAACATTAACGACTTCTACGTCGTCGCATCTGTTGCTGCAACATTATGGCTGCTATTACTACAACTATTAACGCCGCTGTTACTACTACTACTACTACTACTACTACTACTACTACTACTACTACTACTACTACTACTGTCTGTTTTTTTTTTGTTTCAGTCCCATATTCAGAAGACCCTTGATCAAGAGTACTCGAAATATGACCATCTCTTCTTTCATCCACACATCTATGTATTATTATACTAGTATTCTCTATCGTCAGTGGAGGCGCAATGGCCCAGTGGTTAGGGCAGCGGACTCGCGGTCATAGGATCGCGGTTTCGATTCCCAGATCGGGCGTTGTGTGTGTTCATTGAGCGAAAACACCTAAAGCTACACGAGGCTTCGGCAGGGGATGGTGGCGAACCCTGCTGTACTCCTCCACCACAACTTTCTCTCACTCTTTCTTCCTGTTTCTGTTGTGCGTATAATTCAAAGGGTCAGCCTTGTCACACTGTGTCACGCTGAATATCTCCGAGGACTACGTTAAGGTTACACGCGTCTGTGGAGTGCTCAGCCACTTGCACGTTAATTTCACAAGATGGCTGTTCCGTTGATCGGATCAACTGGAACCCTCGTCGTCGTAAGCGACGGAGTGCCAACACTTTCTCTATCGTCAACTTGTTTAAAACAGTTATGGAATTGCAAAATAAATGAATAAATAGATAAGTAGATGAATAAATAAAATAGGATAATAATAAATAACAAATGCGCGCTTTTAAAGCCTAGCCAGGCTCATGGGCCCAGTTTCCCGGTTTCAATGGCGTATGTGTTCCCCAGCTGGACGGGACGCCAGTCCATCGCAGCGTTACTCACTTTTGCCAGCTGAGTGGACTGGAGCAACGTGAAATGAAGTGTTTTGCTCAAGAACACAACGCGTCGCTCGGCCTAGGAATCGAAACCAAAATCTTACGATCATGAAGCTGACACCCTAACCACTAAGCCAAGCGCCTCCACAAATAAAATAAGATAAAATAAAAATTGGCTGGTATGCCTAGCATATTTAGCGACCACGTTAGAGGATCCCTCGTTAGCTCGCCTGAGAGTGAGTGGACACGCCTGGAGTATGTAACCCTTTACGCCTGTTTGGGGTGGTAGCTGAAGTTTTTTGGGGTGGCCTTGTGCTTAGGGTTTAGAATGGCAGGAGGAAAGTCTCGAGCAGGTGAGGGGTAGGGGAGGAGTAGGCTTGCGGGTCGTTTCGGGCGGAAACGGGTGTCTGTTTGGGTGGAGGAATATATCAATTAAAATGATAACGGAGAAACTAAAGAGATATTAGCCGATAGGAAAGCAGACAAATAGGCCAGACATGTAGATATAGAAGTTATTGGCTGTTCCATGTTGTTGTTGTTGTTGGTGGTGGTGGTGGAGAAGTGGTGGTTATAATAATAGCGGTGGGGATGGTGGCGAAATCATTGCTGGTAGCGGTGGTGGCAATATTGATAACAGCAGTAGTAGTAGTGGTGGTGATGATGATGGTAGTGGTAGTGGTGGTGGTGTTTGTGTAAATAGTGGTGGTAGGTGGTGGAGTCTGTTCGTGGAAGTGGAGTAAGTGGTAGTAGTGGTGACGGTGGTGGTGGTGGCGGTAATTGCAGTGGTAGAAATGGTGGTGGATGTGGTGGTGGTAGATGTGGTGGCGATGGATGTTGTGGTGGTAGCTGTGGTGGTGGTGGTGGATGTATTGGTGGTGGTGGTGGATGTAGTAGTGGTGGTGGATGTGGTGGTGGATGTGGTGCAACTGGTTGATGTGGTGGCGGTGGTGGATGTGGTGCCTCTGGTTGATGTAGTGGTGGTGGTAGATGTGGTTGTGGTGGTGGTGGATGTGGTGGTGGTGGTGGATGTGGTGGCGGTGGTGGATGTGGTGGTCGTGGTGGATGGTGTGGTGCCGGTGTCAAAGATGGTGACGATGTATTGCTGATGATGGTCGTGATGGCGGCAATTGTAGTGGTAGAAATAAATAGCAATGGCAGTGGTGGTGGTAATGATACTGATGGTGGTAGTGGTGGTGATGGTAGCGATAGTATTAGTGGCGATGGTGGTAGTGACGGTGGTCATTATAGAATAAAGTGGTAGTGGTGGTAGTGCTTGTGGTAGCAATTGTGTGGGTGGTAGTGTGATGGTGACGATAGTCGCATTAGAGGTGTTGATGGTAGAAGTAGTAGTCATGTTAGTAATGGTGGTGATGGGGTGATAGTGAAGATTGTGGCAATAGCAGTTGAGGGTGTGGTTGTGGTGCTGCTGAGGTTGCTGTTGTTGTTGGTGGTGGTGGTCGTGGTCATTGTGTTATTAATGTTAGTGCAAAGAGTATGTATCGACCGCGCTAAGGGAATGTTATCGGTATAGTGAAGAACGGAGAAAGGGAGGGCAAGACAGGAAACGAAAGAAAAAGTATAAGAAAGTAATAACGGAATTACCATGCAATGAAGAAGGAGGGAGGGAGAGAGAAAGAGAGAGAGAGAGAGAGCGGGAGAGAGAGAAAGACGGTAAAAGAAAGAAAGAATATAGAAATGTATGAGTATAGCAGATCCCAGGGGAAGAAAAATAGAAAGAAAATTGAACAGAGGAGAGAGAGCAGAAAGGGAACGAAAAATATGTAAGGTTGGAGACGAGAAGCGAACGAACGAGAGATAAAGAAGGAGCGAAATTGATAGAGTGGAAATATATAGAGAGAAGGACCCGAAATTGATAGAGTGGAAATATATAGAAAGAAGAACCCGAAATTGATAGAGTGGAAATATATAGAAAGAAGGACCCGAAATTGATAGAGTGGAAATATATAGAAAGAAGGACCCGAATAGAAAGACGGCATAAAGAACAAGGTTGGGGAAAATTGGGGAACAACAGATGCATAGAAGGCTTGAAGACACATATAAAGCAATAAAAAAAAAATAAGGAAGAGAATATGCTAAATAAATAGATAGGAAGATAGGTAAATAAAAGGTATCTGTGTGTATGAGAAAGAGAGAGAGAGACAGAGAGACTGAAAGAGAGAGACAGGCAGATAGACAGACAGAGAATGGGGAGAGAAAGGTTTGAAGGTAAGGAAATTGCGTGAAAGATGACAGGAGAGAAAAAGAGATTGCAAGAAGAATTAGAAAATGAAAATACGAAGACAAAAGTGTTTTAAAAGTTTTGATATAAACTTGGTGGTAGAGAGACAAAGACAAACAATGGGTGTAGATATGGTAGGGAAAAATGAAGAAATAAACTGATTGCGTGAAAGATTTTCAGAAAGAAAGAAGGGAGATACGAACGAAGTGATATAGAGAATGGAAGAAGAGAGCAGACGACAAGGAGAAAACGAATGAATACGTAAGTGTGTTATTTCTTTACTACCCACAAGGGGCTACACACAGAGGGGACAAACAAGGACAGACAAACGGATTAAATCGATTATATCAACCCCAGTGCGTAACTGGTACTTATTTAATCGACCCCGAAAGGATGAAGGGCAAAGTCGACCTCGGCGGAATTTGAACTCAGAACGTAGCGGGCAGACGAAATACCGCTAAGCATTTCGCCCGGCGTGCTAACGTTTCTACCAACGGTTCTGAATACGTAAGTGTGTATATATGTGTGTGTGTTCGTGAGTGAGTATGCATGTGTGTGTTTGTGTATTTGTGCGTGTGTATTTGTGTGTGTGTCTTTGAAGGGGAGAGGGAATAGGAGAGAGTCGTAGAAATTAAAGAAGGAAGGAAAAGGGTACTAAAGTAGACAAATTTGAGAGACGATTGGTTAAAGGGCAGAGAGAGAGAGAGAGAGAGAGAGAGAGAGAGAGATAGAGACTGGGCGGGAGAGGGAAAGAAAGAGACGGAGAGAGGGAGAGACATATGAGGGAGGGTCATAGGACAGAGTGAAAGACCGAGTAGTGTGGGTGCGTTTTTGTGTCTATGCCTGAATGTACGTTCGTGTTCGTGTGTCAGAAAGACATCGAAAGAAAAGTCTAAGGATAAAGAACAAATAAGCATTGAATTCAAGACCACACACACACACACACACACACACTAAAGTACACACACAGACTCACACACATATTCATAGAATTTGGAGGGAGAGGAAGTGGAGAAAACAGACGGCAGTTAACCATAATTGTTTCTAACCTCGGTACAAAGTCGGAAATTCGGAAGGAGGGTTAACAGTCGATGTCACCGACTGATACGTTATTTATCGACCGCAGAAGGATGGAAGACAAAGATTACCTCAGCAGGATTTGATCTCAGAATTTAAAAGACCGAAACAACTATCGCAAGGCGAATCGTTTGGGTCCCTGGCCCGATGTTCTAACGATTCTGCCAATTTATAATAGAAAGTTGAATGAGAGAAAGAAAGAAAGAGAGAAGCAAATTAAACTTGAGATAAAATTTAGGTGGGAAATGTTCAAATTAGATTTATATCTCGCAGAGAGAGAGAGAGAGGGGGGGTTGGAATGGTTGAGAGAAAAGAGAGAGAACGCGAGAGAGAGAGAGAGAGTGAGAGAGAAAGAGAGAGAGAGAGAGAGAGAGAGAGAGAGAGAGAGAAGAAGGAAAAGAAGGGAGATCAGTGAAAAGCTGGTGTAGAAATAGTGATGAATGGAAAACAAGGGCAAGAAAAAGGCAGACGACAGTGAAGGAAGGCAAAAAATGTGACGATAAAAATATATAAATATAAAATATGAATAAAGATAACAAGAAAGAAAGAAAGGAAGAAGGAAGGAAGGAAAGGAAAAAAAAGGGAATAGGCATGAGAGAAACTACAGGCACTGAGAAACATAATAACGAAAGATAAATATGAAATATAGAGTTTATAGAAAGAAATTGTTGGTGCAACTGGAGCGGGTTGTCTTCGTAATATACGGCTTGTTGTATATTTAACTCCAGGTCAACCTTGTTTGAGTAGACCTTTGATCAAACGGTATTTATACTGGGCAATGTGTCTTTTCCCCTTTCAAGAGGGTAAGTCATACGTTGTGAGAAAATTTGGCTGCCATTTCTATTATATCGAGCAATGTTACAGAGATTCTTTCGCTAACCCGGACGAATGAAATAGAGAAGATATACGGACATGGGAGACTATTGGGAAAGACCAGAAAGAATTGGAAGAAAGTGTGTGTGTGTATGAGAGACAGATAAAGATGGAAGAAAAATAGAGAGAGGAGAAAGAGAGAATGATCATGATAATGATAGAGAGAGAGAGGGAGGGTATAAAGACTTTTTATGAGTATTTGTATGAAACGTTATGAGTGTGTCTCTGTGCATTTTCTGTATGTGTATGTCTGTATGGGAAGCAAAAAGAAGTGAAAGGGGGTATGAGTGAGAAAAAAGAAAGAAAGAAGATTGAAAGAAAGGAAAGGGGGAAAAATAATGGAAAGAAGTGAGGGCGGGATGGTGAGAAGGAGAAAAAGAAAACAGAAATAGCAGGAAGAAACGAGAATATGGGGAGAAAGTGGTTTAGTGAATGAGATAGAAGGAACAACATTGTGATTTGGGAGTTGTGTGCATGTATGTGTGTTTGTGTACATGTATATGTATGAATCATCGCTGCCATGTTATGTGCCTCTCAGAGACCAATGTCTGTCCTTAGGGCATCAACATATGTCATCCGCGGTCTCCCTCTTCTAGTGTGTCTGTGTAGGGGCTCCCACAGGAGCACTGAATGCAGTATCAACTCTGAATTACAGTAAGCATGTCCAGCTGACGTCAGTCTCCTCTGTGTTATTTTCGATCTAACTACTGAGAGGCTCTCGTACAGCTCTGAGTCCTTCATCCTCAATGTATACTGATTAATGTTCAGAGCCATCCTCAGCCATGATGACGGACAAAGATCGCTGGAAAGAACGTGTCCATGGATCTCGGGAATTTTACCCACCCTAGATAGACATGTGTGAATGTGTATGTGTGTGTGTGTGTGTGTGTATGGGCGTGCGTGAGAGAGTGTAAAAGTGTGTGTGTGTGTGTGTGTGTATGTGTGAGAGAGAGAAGGAGGGCGGGAGAGTGTGTGTGTGTGTGTGTGTGAGTGAATGTTTGTTGTTGGCACTCCGTCGCTTACGACGTCGAGGGTTCCAGTTGATCCGATCAACGGAACAGCCTGCTCGTGAAATATACGTGCAAGTGGCTGAGCACTCCACAGACACGTGTACCCTTAACGTAGTACTCGGGGATATTCAGCGTGACACAGTGTGACAAGGCTGACCCTTTGAATTACAGGCACAACAGAAACAGGAGGTAAGAGTGAGAGGAAGTTGTGGTGGAAGAGTACAGCAGGGTTCACCACCATCCCCTGCCGGAGCCTCGTGGAGCTTTTAGGTGTTTTCGCTCAATAAACACACACAACGCCCGGTCTGGGAATCGAAACCGCGATCCTATGACCGCGAGTCCGCTGCCCTAACCACTGGGCCATTGCACCTCCACGTGTGTGAATGTAAATGGAAGAGAAAAGGGAAGAACGAGAAAAGGGAAAAGTTAGCGAAGGTTCGTCTTTCAGTGAGTTGTGTCAAGCAAAGAAGTTTCAGAAAGAGAAGCAAAGGCATGAAGACCTCCTTTTATCTTTTATCTTTTACTTGCTTCAGTCTGCGGTCATGCTACAGCACCACCTTGAAGGATTTAATCGAACAAATCAGTACCCAGTACTTATTTTCTGGGGTTTTTTTTTTTAAGTTTGGCACTTATCTTTTCGTTCACTCTTGCCGAACCACTAATTTATGTGAATGTAAACGAACCAACACCGGTTTTCAAGCGGTGGTGGTGGTGTAGACCTAACACAAACAAACATACATACATACATACATACATAATAACACATACACACATATTGTTGACGTCATAATAACCTAGAGCCATACATTCATACATACTCAATGATTGCTCGATCTTCACAGATGGTTACTGTTTTCTTGTGCTTCCTCGTCGACAATGGATTTCTAAATTTCAAGCCACGGCCTTTCAGATGACTATTCTGTCCCGGTGCAGGTCTGTATAGTTTGAAGCATAAGTGACAAACGAAAGTCGTAACTTTCCGTGTAACTTCCAACTGGTTAGGTCTACACGAGTCACCACTCTCCCATCGCTGAAAGACTTTCATTAGATGGAATGACGAACGAGGTTACCATAAAGAGACATCTGTATGTCAAACGGTTATTGTAATAAAACCTTGTACAACAAGAGTAACGCTCTCTGAGTGACCAGCAATTACAGGAAACCGCAGGTTTTATATCAATGTCCCTCTCTTATATGGATGCTGTGACAAGCCAAACAGAGGTGTGATTCGTCTTTCACTTGTCCAGAGTCGACAAATAAAATGCAGACCTAGAGCGATGGACATGGAGAATCGATTGAGGGTAAGAGTACCGGATGGCTTAGGTATTTAATCCGGCTCTTTGTGTGCTGACTTCAATTTCCCCACCCCTGTGGCTTACTCCCCAGTGATTTTATCTCGTGGCCTGAAACCCACAAAGACTATTTCTGCGTCCCAGCGGTAAGATGGAGTGTCACCACATATGCTACTTAACCCATACCTGGGATCCTGACGGGTGCCACTACTCCAGGTCAATGTTGACTTAGGAACAAATAGTTGCCAGAAGATGGTTCCACACTCCTGAAAACCTTGGGACTCATGAACGGAAAAACTTCTACCGGAAGAAGTTTGAAGTCATACATCCGTACATCCATTCCTATACGACAGGCTTCGATACTGCTTGCGTCTACCAAATTCCCTCACAATGCAGTTGTCGGTCCAGGACTATAGTAGGAGACACTTGCCCAAGGTGCCGCGCAGTTGGACTGAACCTAAGACCACGTATTTGCAAATCGAGCTTCTTCACCACACAACCATGCCTGCACCTATCGTATGTCTTCTTTCCTTCTAAATTTCTTAGTCGAGAGGATACAGCAGTGCCTATACCTTTCTTTTTCAGGGCTTCTGAGACTGGTGAGAGAGATAGAGGGAGGCTAGGAGGGAGGGAGATATCCTTAGAGGGGAGACCTGACACGATTGCTTACAGTAAAGAAGTCTCTTCCGCAAAAGCCACCTAAGAACCTGTTAGTCGTGTTAAACCGAGCAATTGATTAAGCCTACTACAAAAGTAAGCCATAGGGGTGGGGGAATTGAGGTCAGCACGCAAAGAGCCGGATTAAATTCCCTAAGCCATCCGCTACTCTTACCCTCAATCGATTCCGCATGTCCATCGCTCTAGACCCGCGTTTTATTTGTCGACTTTGGACAAGTGAAAGACGAATCACACCTCTGTTTGGTTTGACCTTAGATGACAAGGAGCCGGAATAATTTATTTCTTTATTGCCCACAGGGGGCTAAACATAGAGGGGACAAACAAGGGGGTTAAGTAGATTGCATCGACCCCAGTGATTAACTGGTACTTATTCAATCGACCCCGAAAGGATGAAAATTAAGGTCGACCTCGGTGGAATTTGAACTCAGAACTTGATGGCAGACGAAATACCGCTAAGCATTTCGCCCGGCGTGCTAACGTTCTTGCCGGAATAATTGACTGTTAACTTGGTAACAAATAGTTGCTAAAAGGTGGTTCCACACTCTTCAAGACCCTGGAATCTCGAACCAGAGCCCTACTACGGGATGCAGTTTGAAGTCATACTCAGATATACATCCATACATTCATACTGATAGTTCGGTCTACCAAATTCATTCACAAGTCATCACTCTAATGATCCCAGAGGAATGTTAGACGGACAAAGTCGAGACTGGTCTTAACTGAGATTATAAAGAGAGAGAAAGTGAGTGGTAACGATGAAAAGAATGAGAAAGATGCGCTGAGATGAGAGAGTGAGTGAGAGGGGAAATAGTAAGAGTGGAAGAGAGGGTACGAGAGCGAGAGAGAGGAGGAGGTACTGGAGAAAGACAGATAGTGAGAGAGAGGTACTAAAGAGATAGATAGATAAATAAATGGAGAGAGAGAGAGAGAGAGAGAGAAAGAAAGAGAGAGATAGAGAGAGAGAAAGAAAGAGAGAGAGAGAGAGAGAGAGATTGGTAAATAACTTTTTCTTCGAGTTGTGTCAAGAACAGAAGAATGAGAAAAAACTGAGATAACGAAATAGTGATTGAAAGCAGATAAAGTCTATGTGTGTGAGTGTGTGTTTGTGTCTTTGTGTGTGAGTGTATTTGTGTGTGTGTGAGAGAGAGAAAGAGAGAGAGAGAGAGTGAGAGAAAGACAGACAAAAAGAGGAAAGGAAAATGTAAGACTGAAAGGCAGAAAGACACAGGAATTCTGTCTCTGAGTGTTGTGTGAAGAAAAAAGGGTAAAGAAAATGAGACTGAATTTCGAG
>NC_142928.1:181670905-181690905 GCF_046866305.1 Octopus bimaculoides | reverse complement strand
CAGAACGCATACTAGAATTATACTTGCCAACTATGTTTTACGCGCAGTAAACGTTCTCAGAGACAAATCATTGCAATCAGGGATCCGAAAACTTCGCATAAATAACAAACTGAATGTGCTCTCGTTCGGGTACTTGGCTTGAGAGAAATAGTAGTGACGTCATCCTCAAATCATGTGTCTTTGATAATACATAGAGCTACTCGATCTGGACTACGCGAAAGACATTAACGATAACCATATTTATCTTCATAGATTAATCTGAAAACTAGTGCGAGGTACCATGAAGAGTAGGGAAAGATTGGGTACTTACCTTTATAACCTTTCAAGACGGAGGGATGCGACTTCGAGTCCCGTAGCCACCTACTGGCAATTTTTTTTCCGTCTCATAGGGTTATAAGGCTAAAAACTCAATCTTTCTCTCTTGTCCTTACAGCTTTACTGTGTTCGAACTTTACTGTCTTGTCGCAATATATATATATATATATATATATATATATATATATATATATCATATATCAAACATACGAAATCATATAAAAAATCTTGCAAACCAAATCCAAAAACGAAATATATATATATATATATATATATATATATATATATTGTGTAATATAAATTATATATAAATATATGCATATATCCATACATATATGTACATACCGACATCTATATGTATACATACGTGCATATATGGGTACAGGACATCACAAAAAACGTTTAGAGCTTAATGACCACCTCGAGAACCCAGTTTCCACAAAAACTGTTCGCCAGGAGCTTCACATCGTCATCGCTACAAGAACTGGAGATTGTTTTAGCTGAAGAATGGACAAAAATTCCTTTGGAAGCAATACAAACCTTGTACGAGTCCATACTTCGTAGAATTCAAGGTGTAATTATTGCCAAAGGCGGTCCTATCCCATATTAAAATAAATTTGTTTGAAATTTTAAGGTGTTTCCAATATTTTGTCGAACCCCTGTATGTGTATATATATATATATATATATATATATATATACGTTTATGTATTGATATGTATGTGAGTGTTTGTATATCTCTATCTCTCTGTGTGTGTATGTACATATCTATCTACATCTATATCTATCCATCCATCCATCTCTCTTTATCTATCCTCTCTCTCTCTCTCTCTCTCTCTCTCTCTTCTCTCTCTCTCTCTCTCTCTCTCTCTCTCTCTCTCTCTCTCTCTCTCTCTCTCTCTTTCTATCATATTGGGGCATATTTTTGCATTGGTGCAAGAGTGTGGTCAAACAAGGTCTGATATTTTACAATGGTGTTGGATTGTGATGATGTATGTGTATGTTTATGTATTCAATTTTGTGTAAAGAACAGCTTTATACTATTCCCCATGTCTGTAATAATCAAATCTATAATTTCAAATGTTGTGACATTTTAATATATGAGCTCATATTTGCCTTTTTTGACACTCCTCCAAACATTTATTAGAAATCATACTTATTATTAATGTATTGACGCAGGCGGCGAGCTGGCATAACCGATAGTACGCCGAGCAAAGCACTTGGCAGCTCTCTGTCAGTCATTATGTTCTGAGTTCTGAGGCTGGCTTTGCTTTTCATCTCGCAGTTGATAAGATAAATACCAGCTGCGTACTGGAGTCGATATAATCGACTGGTCCCCTCTCCCAAAATTTCAGACCTTGTGCCTATAGAAGAATGGATTAATTTTACGACGCAGGCGACATTATTATCCCAAAAGCGTCGAAACTGTGATGATTTTTTGATATAGGAGGATGAGCGTGTTCACATATTTTGTACGTTTTCACGTTCTTAATTCAAACCCCGCTGAGGTCGACTTTTACCATTATCCTTTCGGGGACGATAAAATAAGTACCAGTAGAGAACACTCGTGTCAATGTAATCGACTTACCCATCCACCAAAATTTCAGGCGTTGCGGCTATAGTAGAAACGATTGTAAATTTAGCGATGGATAGCGGAGCACCCAGAATAGCTCAGATTATTTAATTCTGAACCTGTATTTCAACAAGCCATTTTATCAATATCCCATGATTATCCCGTTCTTTAATATGAATCGTAAAGTCGTGGGCCAATGGAGCTAGCGATCGCCTCCAAGTGGGGCATGGTGAGCCGATCGTAATGTTGAGATAACGCGCCCCCAGTATCTTTTATACTATCCAATGATTATACTATAGTACATCCTTATCTCTTTTATTCTTTTACACTTTTACTAGTTTCAGTCATTTGACTGTGGCCATGCTGGAGCACCGCCTTTAGTCGAGCAAATCGACCCCAGGAATTATTCTTTGGAAGCCTAGTACTTATTCTATCGGTCTCTTATGCCGAACCGCTAAGTTACGGGGACGTAAACACACCACCATCGGTGTTTCAAGCGATGCTGGGGGGAACAAAAACAGACACACAAACATATACACACATACATACATACATATATATATATATATATATATATATATATATATATATATATATATATATATATATATATATATATACGATGGGCTTCTTTCAGTTTCCGTCTACCAAATCCACTCACAAGGCTTTGGTCGGCCCGGGGCTATAGTAGAAGACACTTGCCCAAGGTGCCACGCAGTGGGAATGAACCCGGAACCATGTGGTTGGTAGGAAAGCTACTTACCACGCAGCCACTCCTGTGGATAATGATTTTACGCATTGTAGAATAAACGCTGTTTTTACTAAACTTCATTAAATTCGAATTAATTATCCTCTATGTAATATGTTTCATATAAAAATTCCATCCCATTACCAAATTTATTTCCTAGAGTTTGCGAGAACGGTCACGTGTGTATGTGTGTGCGTGCGGTGTGTGTGTGTGTGTGTGTGTGTGTGTGTGTGTGTGTGTGTGTGTGTGTTTGTGTGTGCACGCCCGTATATAAAATAATATAATGCACAATATATATAAAGTATATAAGTCAATATGAATAATACATATATTGCGCGCGCGCATATACGTACGTAGTACATACATACGTACATATATGTATATACATACAATAAATATATTATATATACACACGCATACACACATATGTGTGGGTGTGTAGGTGTGTATATAGTGAGAGAGAGAGGCAGACAGAAAGGGGAGAGACATCTAAATGTATGTATGCATGTATGCATGTATGTATGTATGTATGTATGTATGCATGTATGCATGTATGCATGTATGTATGTATGTATGTATGCATGTATGCATGTATGTATGTATGTATGTATGTATGTATGTATGCATGTATGTATGTGCCTAGGTTCATGGGGACACTGAATTGTGATTTTTAAATATACGTAGTGTGTGATCTGAGATACAATATAATTAACCTGAGTAAAACAAAACACATATATCCACACATGCAGTATAAACACGCACATAGATTATACATATTCTATACATTACTAAACAACAAGCAACAGAATACTGCAGGGATTTTGCGGTCTGGTTGAAGGCTTCGGCATTTCTCAGTTGTATTTGATTGACTATTGAAGTGATCTTGAGATTGTGTTGTACAAATGAAACAACAATTAGATTGTGAAAGATTCCTGACAACACTTTAAAAATCCAAATAAAGACGTCATATTCACTTGGCAGTTGTTTCCTAATAGCATTCTATAGTCTGACTGTCAAAACGTTTCGCCACTGACAAATTTATTTCAACTGCATGAATTCCGAATTCTATTGAGAAGTAATAAAACTGTGTCAATGAACTGATCGCAGGAATATAATGAAACTATTTTGACTCCAAGATATGTGTGTGTGCATATATATATATATATATATATATATATATATATGCATATATCTGCATATATATGTGTGTGTGTATATATATACATGTACATATACATATATAAATATTAATATATATCTATGTGTATATATATATATACATACATATATATATATATACATACACACACACACACATATATATATACATATACACAGGATGCGGTGAATAACCTGTCGTCTACATTGCGTAAAGAAGAAAATGACATTGACATCTCATTTAAACAGATATATTTACGAAAATGAGATTAAAATATCTTGAAATACTAAAGACTAAATTTATTCAATAAAATCGCCATTGGTTTCAACCACGGTCTCCTGACGACTTCTGAGTTTCCTGCAACTCTTCTGGACGGTCTCCTTGTTTAAGATGGTGACTGTTGCCATAATCCTTGGCTTCAGTTCATCTTTGCTGTTACAAAGGGTTTTGTTGGTCTCTCGCTAAATTGCACCCCACAAGGCAGTTGCATTCTGGGGGGTTAGGTCGCCAGATGTTAGGGGTAATGTGGTCACAGAAATCGTATATGACAGCCATGACTAGGTTCCCCTGCTTGTATGGAATGGTGCAGTGTCCTGTTGCCAGATATAGAGTCTTTCAGCAGCCGCCCTCTTGACCCAGGGCAGCACTACCTCCTCCAGGCACTTGATGTAGGCCTCTGTGTTGAATCTGAGGCTGTGTGGGAAGATGAATGCGGACATAACGTTGCCATCACTAGTGATCACTCCAAACACCATAATGTTGATTGGATGTTTGATTTTAATCACTCTCGGTACATGTTTTGGGGAGACGGCAAGCCAACAGTTGACCTGTGTGCTCACCATCTGTTCGTATTGGAGCTTCCGAGCAAATGGTAAGCCGTACAACATGTCGTTTCCAAATTTCTGGCAGAATGAATTGCATCACGGCGTTGTTTTTTTCCCAGACGGTGCCCACCTGATCCATCATACTGTGTAGTCGGCAAAATCAAAGACAAGCAATATGCAAGCGCGAAATTAAAAATATAAAATGGTGATAATTTACCCAACACAACCTGTATGCATGTGTGTGTGCGTGCACGCATACATACATGCATGCATATATAATAATAATAGTGGTAGTAATAATAATAATAATAATAATAATAATAATAATAATAATAATAATAATAATAATAATAATAATAACAATAATAATAATAAATTCCCTGATGCAGTACCAGACAGTGGCTCTCATGGCTTCTGATCTTAACTGCTATCATGTACATTCTTTTGTCTTGGTATAAAAGATGGGCTACAGCAAATATTCTGCTCAATACCAGAGATTTACTTGTCAGTTGTTTGACCTTAACCAGTTGAGCATGTCCCTTGGTGGCTGACGATATGTGCATCTTTGATCATGAGCAGAAGTAGTGGGGTAGCATCATAGCCATGTATTGAGAGGAATTCTTTGGGGTTTGGATAATTCACCTTTGGAAACATGGGTGTTTTGTTTAATATCCTTAAACAATCCTTATTCACGAAACTTTTGAGTAGGATGGGCTTCTAGATCTGTAGAATCGTCTAACAGGGCTCCACCTGCAAGGTCATGCGCTGTTTATCTTGATATGGGATTACCATGTCGCGCACACATGGTTGTGATGCATGTGCCTAGTGTACCCTTATCAGACGAGTAGTCTTGATGGGTATACTGGGCTTTGTATATTTTACCCCAGTGTCACTTTGATGGCATGCACTGCGCTCTCACTTAATAATAATAAAAACAATAATAATAATAATAATAATAATGATGATGATGATGATGATGATGATGATGATGATGATAATAATAGTAATAATAATAATAATTTCTTAAGTAACCAGAAGATGGATTTTGTGTCAATCTTTATTTCGTACAATAGTCTCTTCGACCCTTTCTGCTACTGTTCCTTATGGGTGGGACTCCGTTACATCTATTTTCCAGTCAAGGACTCATCAGGAACATCCATACATAAAGTCCTGTCTCCCTAAAGATACTGAACTTTGGCTGTCGTTGTTATAATTCCCGTCTGGACAGGGAGTGAAACCTTGCTGCCATTTTCAATTACTATTATCTTTCTATAAGAGTTGCAAACATTTGTAAATATAGACAAATAATTGTTGATAAAAATAAATTGTAGGGGAAGTGTATGGGTGGACAGGGTTGGATTGGGTTACATTGGGTTTAAGACAAAGGAAAGTACAAGCAAAAGAAGGGAAAGATATATACAGGGTAGAATGTCTAAATAGCTTAGGTCGCGATGCGTATACCTACATAATGGACAGGAGCAGGATGGGTCGAAACGACCGTTGTACAAAGTAAAGCTTAATACCAAATCCATCTTCTGGTTACCTAAGAAATTATTATTATTATCTCAACTAACATTGCAGAGTTCCTGAAGTAGATATACCCCGATTACAGATGACATCAGGCAGCCCAAACTGTGCCAGTGCTCTACCAAACACTTTCAACACACTAATCAACATATACCTATTAGTCCAAAATATTATATTATATATATATATATATATATATATATATATATATATATATATATATATATATATATACATGTATATATATGTATATACACATATCATATACATATATATGTATATATATGTATATATAAATATATAGATATATACACATGCATGTATACATGTATATATATATATGTGTATATATATATATATATATATATATATATATATATATATATATACATACACACACACACACACACACACACACATATATATATATTGTTTTTACATGATTGAACGCAGCGTCTCACAAAAATTGTAAGTAGTTCGTAAACTTATCCTCCGACGCTACTCTATCTCTTTCTCTTTCCTTTCTCCCCCCCCCTCGTTCTTCCTCTGTACTACTACGTATCTCGCCTTACCCCTCTTGTTCTTCCTCTGTACTACTACGTATCTCGCCTTACCCCTCTTGTTCTTCCTCTGTTACTACTACGTATCTCCCTTTCCCCCTCGTATTTCCTCTCTTTCTCTTTTCCTCTCGTTGCTCACCATTCTTCTACTTCCTCCCTCTCTTTCTCCCTCTACCACTCTCTCTCTCTTCCCTTTACACCGGCATGGTCACATGCTTCCGGTCAATAATCCTTTCCTTCCTTGGCTTTCGCCAAGTAACACACGCTACCACTGTCTCTCTCGGTTCCGTGCCTCATCGCGTTCATACACACATAATTTTTCTCGTCTGGCCGTAAAGCCTTCTGTTTGTTTTCCTGTCTTGTTTTTCGTCCGCCACTACATTCCTCCATGGCTAGATTTAATTTGCGTATACAGATTTAATCTGCGATCCATGGGACGAGCCGTTTTAACGTTGCGTCCTGCCCGAAGCTCGTCGAAACGCCGGTGTTAAAACGTGGGTAGCTGAAGAAGTAGAATGTTCTCTATGTGGCTCGTGTGTTCTCGTCTACGTTTGTGTGCAATGTCCTGTACCCAGATATGCACCTATACATACAGGTGGATGTCGGTATGCACATACCTGTACGTATATATGCATATACTCATTTACTTTTGTTTTTACATGATTGAACGCAGCGTCTCACAAAAATTGTAAGTAGTTCGTAAACTTATCCTCCGACGCTACTCTATCTCTTTCTCTTTCCCTTCTCCTCCCCCTCGTTCTTCCTCTGTACTACTACGTATCTCGCCTTACCCCTCTTGTTCTTCCTCTGTACTACTACGTATCTCGCCTTACCCCTCTTGTTCTTCCTCTGTTACTACTACGTATCTCCCTTTCCCCCTCGTATTTCCTCTCTTTCTCTTTTCCTCTCGTTGCTCACCATTCTTCTACTTCCTCCCTCTCTTTCTCCCTCTACCACTCTCTCTCTCTTCCCTTTACACCGGCATGGTCACATGCTTCCGGTCAATAATCCTTTCCTTCCTTGGCTTTCGCCAAGTAACACACGCTACCACTGTCTCTCTCGGTTCCGTGCCTCATCGCGTTCATACACACATAATTTTTCTCGTCTGGCCGTAAAGCCTTCTGTTTGTTTTCCTGTCTTGTTTTTCGTCCGCCACTACATTCCTCCATGGCTAGATTTAATTTGCGTATACAGATTTAATCTGCGATCCATGGGACGAGCCGTTTTAACGTTGCGTCCTGCCCGAAGCTCGTCGAAACGCCGGTGTTAAAACGTGGGTAGCTGAAGAAGTAGAATGTTCTCTATGTGGCTCGTGTGTTCTCGTCTACGTTTGTGTGCAATGTCCTGTACCCAGATATGCACCTATACATACAGGTGGATGTCGGTATGCACATACCTGTACGTATATATGCATATACTCATTTACTTTTGTTTTTATATATATATATATATATATATATATATATATATATATATACACACACACACACATTTTTATAGATTCCGCCAATAGCAATATCACATTATAAATAAATATATGCCTGTCTGTCGGTTTGTCTCTGTATTTTGCTAAAGATACACACAACATGCACACACAGGCATACACACATACATACATTTTTATATATATATACATGTATGTATGTATGTATCTT
Source organism: Octopus bimaculoides (assembly GCF_046866305.1). NCBI lineage: Eukaryota > Metazoa > Mollusca > Cephalopoda > Octopoda > Octopodidae > Octopus > Octopus bimaculoides. The sequence continues at coordinate 181,682,545 of NC_142928.1, read as the reverse complement.
GGATTCAAGACGGTTTCATTATAGATCAGTAAGTTGACTTGAAATTTAACCAATCGACTAATAATAAAGAAGTGGAACTGAACCTGTGCGTGTGTTATTATTATTGATGTAATGACTCTCCCTAGACGCAACAAAGTATTAGTATATATGTACATATATATGTGTATATCTAACAACATAGTAGTTAACCCACAAATCAGAGATAAATTCTGTAGAATGTAGATTCAAAATTTAATTTTCAGACATATTTTGAACGAAGAATTTTATGCAAGTTTAACTTCATCAGTTGCCACCGACAACTAAGATAATCTGTTGTATCATCGAGTTACAGTGAGTGATTTGCTTTCAGATAGATTGCGAATAACATATCTTTTATTCATTGAGTAAGGTCTTTCTTTTTTTCTTAATGTGTTCAGTATTTATGGAAACGTGATGCAAAAATCTGGTCAGAATTATGAATGCAAGAAAGAATGTCATTGCTGGAAAATTTGGGGAATTCATAAGTAAAACCATACGAGTATGCATATCTATAAGTACATATACCTGGACGCACATATATTCACACTTATATACACACATGCGTATATATTACCAATTCGTCACACACACATATGCATTTATGTACATATATGCATATGTATATATATATATATATATATATAAACATGTGTATAAATGGGCATATATGCAATATAAGTATGCATGCGTGTGTATATATATATATATATATATATATATATATATATATATATATATATATATATACATAATTGGAATTTACAAAATAAAACAAAACAAAAGACGAAGACGGCTGTGTAAACAACAAACAGATGCATTAGTTCAACGCATGGGAAGTGAGAAAGTCTTTTACGTTTCGAACCTACGCTCTTCAACAGAAAGGAACACAGAAATAAGCACAGAGAGAGAGAATAAAAAAGGTTTAGTGACTAGCGATCAATCATGGCGAATGCCGAACAGATGTGGTCAGACAGGAGACCTGGGAAGAAGGGGAGATAAAAAAAGTAGTGGTGATCCCAAAACGAAGGTGTACGTGCGTGTGTATGTGAGAGCGTGTATGCATTTGGTGACCTTAACGTGTGCGTGTGTACATGTGTTGGCGTGTGGATGATTGTGTGGGTGCTAGTGTGTGCGGCGTGGTGTGGTGTGGTATGGTGGTGTGGTATGGTGGTGTGGTATGGTGATGTGTGGTGCGGTGTGGTGATATGTATATATATGTATATGCATACATATGCATACACATACATATATACATATATATATGTATACATTTAGATATGTATGTGTATATATATATATATATATATATATATATATATATATAATGTCTTTGATATGGTGTACAGATATTGGATGTTGAGAAAAGAGAGGCAGTCAGAATTTTTGATAATTCTTTAGTAGCGCTTTCGTTCGTTTAACCGAACTCTTCTATACAAATATTAAAACCAAAATGATAAAAGCAGAACTTGTCCTATTTATTTTTTTATGTATGTATATATCTATATGTATACGAATACTTCTAATGTCTACGTATATAAGCATATTTATATGCATGCAGGTACATATGCGCATATGTATATTCATATGTATATCTATGTGTAAATACGAATACGTATGAATAAATTTGTGTGACATACGAGATTACCTATATTTTGTGACAATAAAAATCATGATAAAAAAGGAACATAAGCCATTGTAAGCTTTCACTGCTCTGTAGTAATTCCATCATGAAACAGAACACTCTTTTTGACATGCATAGGGGAACGCACAATAAACCTCCGGTAAAAATCGTACTTCAACCAGGGACCGTCGACTAATTATATTTTATTAAAAGAGATCTGACAGAATGTCTTCAGTGGATATTAGTTTCAAATATTTTACTGAAATAGTTGACTGATTAGATGTTACTATTTGATATAAGATGCTGAGCGACTTTTCTTGAAGTATTTTATGTTCCGAAAACAATTACAGTGAAGTCCCTGTGTGCCTTTCATCGTTTTAGGGTCGATGAAATGAGTACCAGTTGAGCATTGGGGTTGATGAAATCAACTTACACCCTTCCTTGAAGTTACTGGCCTTGTGTCAAAATGTGAAGGCGTTGTTTGATATAGGAAAGGTCTCGGAAATGCATAGCTTACAATATCATGATAGTTCGTATACGGTTTCCTATAGGATGTGATGTTTCTGTTTATTTTGAATTTGCTCTAGAAAGATGGAGTTATGATCAATGTAGATTTTCCTTCTCTCATACCAGTGTTTATATCATACTAGTTTTAGTCTTCTTAATGGAATTTGAAAGCATATTTGCACTAAATATCTGTGAATTGTACTCGCAAGAAAAGCATAAATATATATTTAAACAACTACCGATAGTATTATATACTTTTTCTTTACTATCCAATGATTCTTGATAAAATATTGTTATCATAAACTTACAAGTATTAAGACTATTTATGTTAAATAATTTTCGATATTGATAATCTATATGGAAATGTTTATCAAGAAAGGTAAGCACATTTTGCCTGTATTATATTTTACGTCTAACGAGAAATAAAGATCAGTTTCAAAAGATAATGCTTCAGCATATTATCTTTGTTTTGGTGGTTAACAGTTTATATAAAGCTTTACGTTATCAACAAGTATCTCACGGCCCAATTCACTATTATATATTATAAGCGTAAAATCATAGTATAAATATATATATATATATATTTGTGTGTGTGTATGTGTGTGTGTGTGTGTGTGTGTGTGTGTGTGTGTGTGTGAGTGTGTTTGTGCTTGTGTGTGTTTGTGTATAAGTGGGCGTCAAACTAATACGTTCCTCGCTCACATCTTTTTTGTTATTGCTAATTTTCTTCTGCGTTTACTTGATTTGACAATATATATATATATGTGTGTATATATATATTTTACGATTCCGTGCTGTTACTGTTTATCTCACGCTCAGGGATTTAATATAACTTATCTCTCGCTTTATATATATATATATATATATATATATATATATATATATATATATATATATATATATGTATGTATATCTGTATATTTATATTCATACTATTGAATATGTATTAACAATAACTTTAATGTATATAATCTATACATGTGTTTAATGTATATATATTCTGACCCTTCGTCTTCAAGGAGTTAATTCCATCATACTAAACTTAGTACTTGTTTGAGTCTGGTATCAGGTTATTGCTGTCAGAGGTGTACTCGGTCAGAGCAATGCCATGTAGGCGAATTTTTAGGCGGTAGCCCGTTTTCTCCATTTTTCTTATTTGGCTTTACTGTGCGAGCGCGCGAGCGCGCGCTCACACAGAAACACGCAGACACACACACACACACACACACACACGCACGCGCGCGCACACGCATACGCCCACACAAACATGCATAATAACATATCAATTCATGCTTACATAAACAGCTGTATGCCTGAATATATACATATATATATATATATGTATATATATATATATATATATATATATATATATATATATATATATATATATATATATATATATGCGAGTAAAAATAAATACAAAAAAGGTGGGTTTTTTTGTATGATTGTGTATAGAGGAATATATTATTTTGCTTAAAAGAGTTCCAACACTGTCTGTTTTTTATGTTTTATTTATATTCCTGCAGAACTAATGTGGGGTATAGAATATGGAATATACAATATATAATATGATATACAATATACAATATAAAATAAAATAAAATAAAAATGGATGGCACCATGAAAGAAAGTATTGAATGTAGATGAAATATTGAGTGTTCAATATAAAGGATCAAATATATAAATATATAAATATAAATATATATATATAAAGGCGACTCGAGTTTCAGGGCTATTTCCCTTCGTCATGGCCGGTATGACAGACATATATATATATATATATATATATATATATATATATATATATATATATATATATATACATATATACTAGACATACATATATATATATATATATATATAATAATTTTTCAACCACTCCTGAAAAAGTACCAAATGTCTAAATCCAATGGACCAGTCACTGGATAAGTTTGGCACAGGAATGTTAACATAGAGTGGTGAATAAATCGATATATCGAATTTGAAGTCTCTGTCTCTTTTGAACATGAAATTTTAAAAGTTTAAAAACCTTATAATATATATATATATATATATATGCACACACACACGCATATATATATATATATATATACACACATATATATATCTATATCTATAAACAAACTTACATATATAGATGTGTATATACACACACACATATATATATGTATATATATGTATGTACATATATATATTATGTATATATATGTATATACATATATATATATGTATATATGTATGTGGCTGTATATTTACATATATGCATTTTCCTAAATATGTTGTATATACAAATGTGCTGTATTCTTATTTTTTTATATTTATGTTTGAATCCAAGAACTGTGGCCATGCTGGGGCACCGTCATTTACTTTGCTACTCTTTCACTAAACCTCCTCTGATATGTGTCGTTTGGTGGATAAGGAAGTTTCATGTTGTTGCCCGCATTTGTGTTTCTTGCCTAGAGGTATGTTCATACGGAACTCTTGACAGAAGGAGATTTAGTTCTGTTTTGAAAAAGCCTGTATCCACGCATCCAGGTCTCTCAGGCTTTGTGTGTGTGTGTGTGTGTGGGGGGGGATATTGAAGAGCTGTGGGCCTTTGAAACTCAAGGTGTTGCTGTATCTGGCCTTGTACTCTGATGGCAATGTTGGGACTTTTGGTACCATGTAGTAGCGGCCAGACCTGCTGTTTGTGTAAGTGACAATGCCAAAGTTTGAAACAAGTTTTTCTAGGATTTTCCAGATGTAAATTTTTGCATATCTTTCCCGCTTTTGCTCCAAGGTGTAGAGTCAAAACTCTTTTAGTCTATCATTATCTGTGTGTGTATGTATGCACCCCCCCCCCCACACACAGAGGGTGCAGTGAATAAGCTATCGTATACATTCCGCAAAAATGGAAAAATCACTGACGTCTCATTTCAACAGATATATTCACCAAAACTACATAAAAATATCTTGAAATACCAAAGAATAAATTTATTCAATAAAATTGCCGTCAGCTTCAGCCACGGCTTTTAGACGACTTCGGTATCTCCTGCAGCACTTCTGGACGATCTCCTTGTTTTAACTGGTGAATGCTAACATAATCCTTGCCTTCAATTCGTCTTCAGTGTTACAAAGAGTTTTGTTGGTCTCTTGCTCAACTTCGCTCCACACATAATAACCAATAGGTTTGAGGTCTGGGGAGTTAGGTGGCCAGATGTTAGGACCAGATATGGTCGCAGAAATGGTATGACAGCTATGACTGGGCTTCTCCTGCTTGTGTGGAATGGGGCAGAGTCTTGTTGCCAGATATGGGGTCTTCCAGCAGCCACCCTCTTGACCAAGGGCAGCACTATCTCCTCCAGGCACTTGATGCAGGCCTCTTTGTTGAGTCAGAGGCCGTGTTGGGAGATGAATGGAAACATAACGTCGCCATCACTATTTATGAGTCCAAACACTGTGATGTTGACTGGACGTTTGATTTTTATCACTCTCGGTACATGTCCTCAGATTGATACCCAAACACTCTGAAATGTTCGTATTGGAGCTTCCGGTACCAATGCCAGCCGTTCAGCATGTTGTTTCCAAATTTTTGGCAGAATGAATGGCGTCATGGTAGTGTGTTTCTCACAGACGTTGTCCAACTGACAAAATAAAAAAACAAACAATGCGCATGTGCGAAATTAAAAATATGGAATGGCGACAATTTAACCATCGCACCCTATGTATGTATATATATATATATATATATATATATATATATATATATATATATATATAAATTTAATGAATGGAGTAAAACGCATATTAAAATATGCGTTTTACTCCATTCATTAAATTTTTATATATACTCAAGTACCCAAAATATCAAGGAGTTTCTACCTCATAAACAGGAGTTACACCACAGTTATTTTGTGATCTTTGCTACTCTGGTATCTATTAACCAATTTATTTTGTCCGAGTTATTTATTAATTAGGAGAAAATAAATATATATAATAGTAATATATATATATATATATATATATATATATATATATATATATATATATATATATATATATATATATATATGTATATGTATGTGTACATATATACATACATACATATATATATTTACAAACACGCGGATACGCATATAAACTCTCAAAGATCCAGATTTGTGTTTACAAAATATCCTCTACTAATACTACTACTTCTGATACTAACGCCTCCACCGCTGCTGCTGCTGCTGCCGCTGCTGCCGCCTCCACTACTGCCGCTTCTGCTGCTGCCGCTGCTGCTGCTGTCAATGCTGCTGCTGCAACTGCTGACGTCATTACTTTTACAGTTTTTACTTCAATACCACCATTCATATAACTGCACCAGCTGTTGTGTATTGGCATCATTATCAGCGCACAGCCGCTGCCGCCACTACTACTACCACTACTACTACTACTACTACTACTACTACTACTACTACTACTACTACTACTACTACTACTACTACTACTACTATGAATAGCTTGCATTTAAAAGTACTTTTCCTCCTGCTACTGAGGAATATATTAATGCGGTCGCCCGATGTGCTAGGAATAATAGCAGAATGTTCCTATATCATACCCTAAAGTCTGACAAAGCAAATTGGATTACGTACTGTTATGTATGTATGTATGTATGTATAATCATATATATGAATATACATACATATATATATACTTGAATATATATATATTATATATATTATATATATTATATATATATATATATATGAATATACGTACACACACGCTCACACGTACACACACATAGTTATATACATACACACATTTATATATATATAAAATACATGCACGTATACAAACACAAACAGACAGACAAACACGCACCCATGCGCACACATATACACTGATATGGTTGTCAAAGTTTTGTTAGTATAGATGTATTTATGTCTGCCTTCATTTCAACGTAGTTGTATCCATGCATACAAACATACATAGCGAAATGCATGCATACCGATATATGTCTGCGTATATATGTATAAGGTATGTATTAGATACACACAGCCACAGACTCACACATACACACAGATATATACACAAGCATCTGTACATTATAAAATTGTTGGAATGGTCACAGTTGGAGCGTCTTTCATATTATATGTGCCTGGTGTGAGTTGGCCTGGGGTTTCGTTTAAACAACACTGCGTGCTGTGAATATTACTACGTCATTGCTGAACTAATAAAAATATCGACAGTGTATATTTCGAAAAAACAAAATTTTTTCGTTTATGATTTTGTTCGGTATAATAGTAACGTGGAGTGGTACTGATGTTGGATTGGTGACTGTGTTTGTCACGTATTTAGGGTGGGTTTAGCAAAGATGACTAGCCCACTTTAGAAGCTTTCGCATGCAAATTTCAGCTATGAATTTTACTGAAGGGCTTTTGTCACTCCGTTGTGGACTTGTTTCGATTTCTTTTCCAGTGATCTTGATAAGAGCAAGCACAGCTTGTATAGTTAACAGACTCGATTTGCAAGGGCGCGGTTTCAGGTTGAGTCTCCACTCACTGCGTGGCACCTTGGGCAAATGTCCCCGGATGGCCAATGCCTTGTGAGTGAATTTGGTCGGCGAAATATGCATGGAAGCCAGTTGTGAGTGTGTATGCGTATAAATGTATATATGTGTGCGTGTAAGCGTACGTGTGTGCATGTGTGTATGTGTGTGTGTGTGTGTGTGTTTGCATATGTCCTTGTGCTTGTGCATGTCTCACTCTACTTGACAACCGTTGTTTCTTTCTTTTTTTACGGCACTAATTTAGCAATTTCGGCAAATGGGACCGATAGAATAAATACCAGACTATATTAAAAAAAAATAATGCGCACGATTTGCTCGACTAAAGCCTTGAATGCAGCGCCCCTCCGCGGACGCAGTCCAATGATGAACATGTAAAATAGAAGATAAAAGGGAGGACGAGAGAAGAAGGGAAATTTTGGTGCGTATCACAGCTGGCTTCTTCTGATTTCTCTTTTGACACTCAACACTAGTAAGCCTCTTTCGATATGTACTAATTCTGTTTGAGAGGAAGTGCTGCACTCGGTATTCTAATATAACAACCATCCGGAGACTTCTGTAGGCTTCAGAATTCAGCATTCATAATTATATATCGGAACACACCCTGAAGTAGTAGATAAGAAACTAAACTTGATATGATGTGCAAGATTGGAGTTCCACACACACAGACCATACTTTTTAAAGTGTTCCATGAAGGCCGTCTTCTCACTTTGAGATGATTTCACATATAATCCTAGGTATTTGAAGCTCTTGACTTTTCTCAGTGCAGTATCTTCTGTTTACATTAGGGAGTGGTCCGAAACGCTATTATAGATGATGGCCCGTTGTTCATGGCATTTAACCGAAGCTTCTAAGGTAATTTTCATTTGAGAGTTATGTCGATCCCAATGACATTTGGCCTTATAACGAAAGAGAGAAGGGCATAATTAATTCATAAGGTATGATTATAAAGCACTAAACCGATTCTACCTTGAAGAATTTTGTTGCACCTACCGCCTTTCTTTACATTCTGTATTGAAGTCTTATTCACCCGAGTTTCTTTTTCATCAATCATGGATCCATAGTTAAATGCTACCAAGCATGGAGACCGATTACACAAGAACCAGTTTACTACTTTATATGTCTTTTCCCTGAAACTGCTGCATTTGTGTCAATGTTAGAAGCCTTTATATCGTTATCTCTGTGCAGTACATGTAACTTCTGGATTGATCTGTATCTCATATCTCTTACTTCCCCTTCCAAATTTTCCTAGTGAAATTTGTCCTTATTGTTATTATTATTTAACTTTTGGTCACTCAGATGTAGCAGGATCATTTGCAGTATATCGCAAACAGTTGGTGAATGCTCCATTCTTTGGAAAAATGTGGAGATTAAGAAATGGGCAGACATGCTGCAATGCTTAATTAGATTGAAATAATTTCCAATTTTCTAAAGTTGATCGCCACCAAAAGAGGGAAAAGGAATTCAAATTCGGGTTTTTCTTTTCATTAATAAACAAGGTGGAAACGATGAGCTTTCAGAATCATTAAAGCATCGAAAAATTTCTTCCGCATCATTTCATTCTGAGTACCATTTCCTCAGGAGTCAACATTACTTTATATCTATTCGGGATCAATAGGATAAAGTAGCAGTCAAGTTTTAGATTCGATGATATCGACTGGTCTCTTCCCATGAGAAGTTCTGGCCTTGTACCTAAATAAGAAACCGCTAATATATAGGGTAAGTACCAAAAGTTTCCACTTACATTTTATGCGCCGGGTATTGGTGGATGCCTGTTATTAGAAAACCCAATGCTGATACTCAAATGAATATTACAATGCCTTGTTACAGTTATTTCGATCCATATATTTTCTTGATGGTTCTGAAGAGAACATTCTTTTCCATTCTAGGCACAAAGCCCGAAATTTGGGGGAAGGTGGCCAGTCGATTAGATCGACCCCAGTACGCAACTGGTGCTTAGTTTATCGACCCCGAAAGGATGAAAGCAAAGTCGACTTCAGCGGAATTTGAACTCATGCTCTGAAGAGAACATTAAAACTCTTTTCTTTATTCACCAAATACCGGTTTAAATGAAGAGAGGACGAAACAAGGACAGACAAACAGACAAGGGGTCAGGTAGCGAATGAGAGTAACAGAGTGAAGGATGAACGTTAAAAATTCCAAAAAATAAATAATGATAAAATAAACGGATGGTTAACAAAAGTGAAGCGGAGGACGTGGTTGAACCCACAAACCACGTTCTCACACTGAAGACTTTATTTTTCCTTTTATATTCTCACTTAATCAAGTTCTTCCACTCTCAAACACACTTGCTACAGACTTCCATCTTTTCCGAAACACACCGTGCGACAGGCATTTCTTCTCCAGCCTTATTTTTCTTTTCATGTGGAAAAGGAAAAAGTTAACTAACCCAAAGCTGGAGATAAAAATGCCTGTCATGATCCCGTTCATTCTCGTCTTCCATACTACCTCTTTCGCGATAGCTACTACCGAGAGAAAACAAGCCTTCTCTTCCCTATTCAGGGAGGGCGGCAGAACAATCCTAATTATAGATTCGGTCGACAGTTGTACTCTTCTCAGATGTGACAGCAAGTGTTCGACATAAACCCAGAGTTCCGAAATCTTCGGACATTGTACAATTGCGTCCAGAACAGTTTCACTGTCCTGCCCACATCTTGGACAAGTCGGCGAGGACGAAGAACCATGCCTAAAGAGCTTATCTCGAACAGGTAAAGCACCTCTGTATCACTGCCATGCCAGGGACTTTAGGTAATTGCCCATAGGCCCTGGTCCGAATGTTCTTAGGTGCAAGCTGGCAAGTTGACCTCCATCGAAGCCCAAGAGAGAGAACAGTAAAACTATAAGGTTCGACAGTTTCAATTAAGCTTCTTTACGTAATAAAACAAAATAAAATAAATCAAAATTAACAAAAACTGGTAGATGAAAGGTTAAATCAATTTTTATGAGATTTGAGGGCAGGAAAGTGCAGACTAGCATATAAGAAGCTGTGGGGATAAAAAGTGTTTCTCATAAAACTACAAAATGTGCATGAAAGGACACAACCAGAATAATTGCGTCAAGAATAACTGTTACATGACCCCGAATACATCAATCCTTACATCACTGAGAAACAGACATATTTGGTAACAAGTTTTGGCAGAAGGCCAAAATTTTGGGGCCGGTTGCAACTCGATTATATCGATTTCAGTACTTGATAGGGACTATATTTTATCGATCTCGGAAGGATGATAGGCAAAGTTGATCCCGGTGGGATTTGCTGAAATTCCGTTAAGCATTTTGTTTTTGATGCACGAACGTTTCTTATATATTTACTGCCCACAAGGGGCTACACACAGAGGAGACAAACAAGGAGAGACAAAGGGATTAAGACGATAATATCGACCCCAATGCGTAACTTGGTACTTATTTAATCGACCCTGAAAGATGAAAGGCAAAGTCGACCTCGGCGGAATTTGAACTCAGAACGTAGCAGCAGACGAAATACCGCTAAGCATTTTGCCCGGCGTTCTAACGTTTCTGCCAGTTCGCCGCCTTGTGCACTAACGTTTCTTATTTCTTTATTGCCCACAAGGGGCTAAACATAGAGGGGACAAACAAGGACAGACAAAGGGATTAAGTCGATTACATCGACTCCAGTGCGTAACTGGTACTTAATTTATCGACCCCGAAAGGATGAAAGGTAAAGTCGACCTCGGCGGAATTTGAACGCAGAACGTAACGGCAGACGAAATACCGCTAAGCATTTCGCCCGACGTGCTAACGTTTCTGCCAGCTCGCCGCCATAGCAAGTGGAAATATAGGTAAGAAACTAGAAAAACAAACAAACAAAAAAAAAAACAAGAAATATTAAAACCCTACTCTAAATAAAACAAACAAAAATAAAAGCAATTTATGTTATAGATTAAAAATGGAGAAAAGCAATAGGTTGTTGTGACGTTCA
>NC_142928.1:181660905-181668405 GCF_046866305.1 Octopus bimaculoides | reverse complement strand
AGGGAGAGAAACAAACGTACAGCTAATGCCAGGCCGCATAAATTCTCAATTTACTAAAATTTTCACCGTCTCTAGAGAATGTATCACAATTGCGAAATGGCAGTTGAGACCTGCTCCATATAAGAAGATAAAATAATCACCAAAGGAAACAAGTCACCAAAGATGATACGCCATTAAGAAAAAGAACAAGAGTATGTAGAGATTACGAAATAGCGAGAGTTTAAGGGATAGCTACAAATTACGGGAAAGTTTCTGCCTCAATAGGCGTTCTCAGAACGACAATAGTCCTAGCCTATCTCCGGCTGTCAAGAGATGTTGATATATACAAAAAAGATAAAAGAGTAGAACATTTTATGGCGTAAATTATTTGCATGAATTAAATACATACGATGTAAAACAGTATATACATGCATGCATACATACATACATACATACATACATACATACATACGTACGCACAAACATACACACTCATATAATTATGCATGTATGCTTAAATTATTTGCATAAATGCAGGAATAAAACCGCTAAGTTACGAGGACATAAACACACCAGCATCGGTTGTCGAGCGATGTTGGGGGACAAACACAGATATACAAACACATACACACATATATACATATATACGACAGGCTTCTTTCAGTTTCCGTCTACCAAATCCCCTCACAAGGCTTTGGTCGGCCCGAGGCTATAGTAGAAGACACTTTCCCAAGATGCCACGCAGTGGGACTGAACCCGGGACCATGTGGTTGGTAAGCAAGCTACTTACCACACAGCCACTCCTACGCCTACGTATTTTTATATATTTTTATATTTCTTCTATATTTTTATGTATGTTTGGTTTTATTCTTTATACCGAGGCTAATACCAAGTCGCATATATTCTTTATTTATTAGATTTGGACTTTAAAAATACCTCTCTATAGGCTTTATATATTTATATACGTGTGTGTGTACATAAACTATAACGCTAAGTGTGATAGGTGAAGATTATTTTTCCATATGACTTCCATATGATTACGGCTCCTTTGTAATCTTCTTGAAATATTAGTTTCAGTATGCAAAAAATTATACGTACATGTTTGCATCAATAAATATAAATATATAAAGCCGCTACAGAGGTATTTTCAAGTCCAAATCTAATAAATGAAGAATTTATGCGACATAACACAAGCTGTACGTTTATTTGGACTTTATATATATATATATATATATATATATATATATATATATATATATATATATATATATATATATACATACATATATACATACATATATGTATATATAATATAAATATATATATATGTGTGTATATATATATATATATATATATATATATATATATATATATATATATATATATAAATTTCGTTTTTTGATTTGGTTTGCAAGATTTTTTATGTGATTTCGTGTGTTGAAGCATATTCTGTTGTGTCTGGGGAGAGTCATTTTCTTATCGTGCCTTAAAATTTAACACGCTCACCGTTAAAATTTCCACTTATTATTTTTTATTTTCCTAAAATTTTCGTTGCGTCGTGCAACCTTTTCAATAGTCTTGACTCTCTCTCTCTATATATATATATATATTAATAATGATGAAAGGAAGATGGAGAATTATGGACGTATAAAAAATTTAATTATATGATGGAATCAGGTTAAAATTTTCTCATAAAAACAATACAAATAAGTTATGAATTATAAAGCTCTAAAATAAATGGCAGATGCCAGATACCTACATATATGTTTCGGTCCATGCCGCTTGATGATTAGAAATTCTATGAGTTTATACTACAAAGGTTAACATACTTCTTGAAAGGATGCAAACGACACGCAAATATATATATATATATATATATATATATATATATATATATATATATGCATCGCTCTGTGGTAAGAAGCTTGCTTCTCAACTACAGGGTTCTGGGTTCAGTCCCACTTGGGCAAGCGCCTTGTACTACAGCCTCAGGCAGGCCAAAGCATTGTCAGTGGATTTGGTAGACGGAAACTGAAGGAACCCCGTCATATATATATATATATATATATATATATATATATATATGTGTGTGTGTGTGTGTGTGTGTGTGTGTGTGTGTGTGTGTGTGTGTGTGTGTGTGTGTGTGTGTGTGTGTGTTTTGTGTGTGAACGTGTTGACAGAATTATATATAAAGCTACGGCTTTATTAAGTTCCTTCAGAGTTGCCTCTCTTAGGTACATCTCATTGACAAGAGTCAAAAATCTCGAAACATCGATATCTAGGATTCCTAATAGATGGCGTCACTGAATGAACCGTCTGTTTTCACACCTTTTTACCGTAAGATACATTTTTCTCTACGGTAACTGCAGTGTATTTGCCTTTAGAAGTTGAAATATGTGACAACCATATTTCAACTAGCCTAAATTCTGCTTCGCGCTAATGCTTTGTGATATATATATATATATATATATATATATATATATATATATATATATGCGAGTAAAAATAAATACAAAAAAGGTGGGGTTTTTTGTATGATTGTGTATAGAGGAATATATTATTTTGCTTAAAAGAGTTCCAACGCTGTCTGTTTTTTATGTTTTATTTATATTCCTGCAGAACTAATGTGGGGTATAGAATATGGAATATACAATATATAATATGATATACAATATACAATATAAAATAAAATAAAATATAAATGGATGGCACCATGAAAGAAAGTATTGAATGTAGATGAAATATTGAGTGTTCAATATAAAGGATCAAATATATAAATATATAAATATAAATATATATATATAAAGGCGACTCGAGTTTCAGGGCTATTTCCCTTCGTCATGGCCGGTATGACAGACTTTCAGCATGCACAGTCAAGCGTCAATGATAGTTTATATGGGTTCTAATAGACAATAAACGCTCGCATGCGTATTCACTCTGTTCATATCTATGCTTACACACACACACACACACCGATAAGTTTACTGCTATATTGTGGGAAGGAAGTAATTTTAAACTACCATTATTTTAAAAGTTTCTATATTCTTATAGTAGTAATACGTCTATGTAATTATAGTCATATGTAATAAATTAAGAATCAACCGAACAATTGCAGGCGACTGTTATTCACAATTTTATCTGGGCATAATTGTATTTATAAAACTTAAACTATCTTAAAATTATATGTTTCTATGAGAGAAAGCAATAGTTTCAGATTTAGTAATATATTGCTATTTATAGAATAGGAAATGTTTCAGTAGAGCAAACGTCTGCAGTCTTTCATGATTCCACTGTATTGTTATGATAGCCCAGTGTTGTTCGTAATTCGTATTCGGGAAGTTAAAATTAAATACACACTAAGTTAATCTTGTTGAAATACGTAATTTTGTATTTCTAAAACTGTGTGTATGCAAGTTGTAACGTTATTTAAAAGGATTAGGCATTAACTAATGTATTGGCTTTAGTTAATATCTAACGTTATCTCTAGATAACGTTGGGTACTGAGTAGTTACATATAAGGGGAAACATGGCGTTCATACAATTCTGAACATTTATAGTTAACTTTTATTTCTACTTTATTAAGGATATAATTGCCACTACTCAAATACAACTGAATATATACACAGACATACACACATATACACTATACGCATGCACGCACATGCATATATACAGACACATGCACACATACATATGTATTCATGTATGTATATGTGTATATATATTTCTATATAGGGATAGGTGTATATAATCACTAACATGTATATACGTATATACATACATAATATGCACATTATTTTCATATATTTCTATAAGTGCATATGTGTATTTTACACAGCAATATTTTTTCTTTACAACATTAATCTAGAATTTTCTTTCAATTTCAACAAATTTTTATTGCATTTTCTCTCATTTCTTTATATAAATAAATAAATAAATAAATAAACAAATATATATATATATATATATATATATATATATATATATATATATTATAAGTTTTTCGTTTACTTTCCTTCACTTAAGTTTTTCATTTGTCCGTTCCTCGTGTTTCGTTTCGTTTTCGTTTTCATCTTTCCATTCCACTTTTAAGGTATTTCTATTTCCATTCTCATTTTTTCTTTTATGTTTCTTTGCAACACATCTTTTGTTTTGTTTTTAATAAATTTCACTCATTTGTCATTACCTGTATTGTTTCTTTTATCTATTTTCTATCAATTTCCTTTATACACACGCACGCACACACACGCGCGCGCACATACGCAAACACACACACAGCACATATGTATGTATGCATATATATACATGCATATATATATATATATATATATATATATATATATATATATATATATATATATATAAATATAAACATGTGTACATAAACATATATATACATATATACATATATACATATATACATATATATATATATATATATATATATATATATATATATATATATATATATATATATATATATATATATATATACATATATATATACATATATATATACATATATATATATATGTGTGTGTGTATATATATATATATATATATATGTTTATGTTCCTTTATACACACGCACACACACACACACGCGCGCACATACACAAACACACACAGAGCACATATGTATGTATGCATATATATACATACATATATATATATAAATATAAACATGTGTACATAAACATATATATACATATATACATATATACATATATACATATATATATATATATATATATATATATATATATACATATATATATACATATATACATATATATATATATACATATATATATACATATATATATACATATATATATACATGTATATATACATATATATATACATATATATATATATGTTTGTATATATATATATATATATATATATATATATATATATATGTTTATGTACACATGTTTATATATACTTTTTACATAGGCACACATATATCTATATCTATCTATTTATCTATTTATCTATGTCTATATGTCTGTCTGTCTACCTCTCTCTCTATATATATGTATATATACATACATATATATATATATATATGTATATATATATATATATATATATATATATATATATATATATATATATATATATATATATAGACAAACATACATACATACGTATATGTGTATGCATGTGTATATACATACAAACATACACAAATATATACGTGTGTGTGTGTGTGTTTCATTTTATTAAATTCGTAGTTTTAGTTCACTGGTTGTCATCCATTATTGATACGATCTGTGTTTTATTTATTTATTTATTTGTGATTTTATTTACTTATTAACTTTTTTTTTCCTTTCCCATTATGTCTTTCACTTCTCCTTTTGTCATTTTCTTTTTCTCCGTTTCATTTTGTAGCATTTTCGAAATATAGATTGATTTTTATTTTTCTATTTTAAAGAAATTGTGTTTAGAACATCAAGAAAGAAATCGAGGTTTAGAAGTGTCCAAAGTTACTGATGTGCACCGCGTATCTGTCTTTTTGACTTCTTGAAAAAGAGGAAGAGGAAGAGGTTTTACTGCTCTGTCCTTAAATCTCTTATTTTGAGATTAAAATAGAAATTAGGTCCATTTTTTACAATGTACTTCTTCGAGATCTCACTGGGGTCGATTTTCCAATTTGTAAGGTTGAAACCTTACACATTATTTTCTTTTATTACTGAATCTGGGGGAGGCATTACTCTTAACTTTCGCAGGACCTATAATATCAGAGTGAAAGTGATGCTATTAGTGCTCCCTCTAAACATGACATTCAACGTCTATAGGAAATACATGGGAGCGGAGAAGTTTCCAGAAAGCATATGTTCTGGTGAGAAAGTCCTGGAAGTAATGGTTACTGCGAGACAGATGAGATACGACGCTCCAGCGTGACGAGAACAGGAAAGACGAATGAGACTAGTGTGCCTAAATGGTAGCGGTACAGGACCAACAAGCCCTGAAGAACATAAGCCATTATAGTAGCGATAGAAAAGACAAGGTTAGGAGATAGCTCACCTATGAGCCAGAAGCTGGAGCTAATGGCCTGTCTCTGGAAAACTAAATTGAAAAGAGAAATTTTGCATACTTTTTTTTACAAACCTCTTCTCTTCTGAGGACTGAATGCTGGTGCAGGCACATTACTATGCCAGCACCTGCATTTCTATCATCCAGTTCAGCCTCCTGTCTCTTAGTATTCGGTTCCGGGATATGTAAACGATTCGTTTGTCTCACTAATGTTTTACTAGTATGCAGAGTGCATTGAGACAAGTTTCTTTAGCGAACTAATGTCTCAGCCATCGCAAAACCAATTCATCTCTGCCTTCCAGAGAACCCATTCACTGCTTGCTGGAGATCACCTGTGAGTCAAAAAGCGCCATGTCGTCTGCAAATATCAGCCGACCGATCCTATAACCATCAATTATGATACCACTTTCAAAACGGCTGAGTATGTCAATTCAGTTTACAAAAATTAGGCAATGGTGAGATGTGAGATGACAATATAAACCTCTTCCGAAGTCCAACACCCACACTGAAATGTTTCGACATAACACCATTTAGCCGAACACAAATATTTGAACAATCACCAAAGGAACTTCACAGTAACAAGAAGTTTCAATTTATCCTAAACTCCAGCAAAATACTTCGCAGCATGTCCAACGGCGCGCAGTTACATGCTTTTTCGATGTCTTCAAAGCAAACATACACCTCTTTTAGCAATATTCTCGCGATTTCTCGAAGACTTACAGTAGAGTGAATATCTAGTCGGTTAAAGTGCGTCAAAGATGAGAGCTACATTGTTCTTCCGTAATCTTCGACAATTTTATCTCTTTTCCAGGCAGTTAGCATAGACTTTACCGAAAATACTCAACAAAGAGGATTCCTCTATTATTAGAGCAATCTCTTTTGTCTGCTTTTTAAAAAATTGAGATTATAAGCCCAGATTTCCATTGATTTGGTGCTTTTCCAGAGGTCTAAACCATCTGGCATGTACGAGTCAACCAGAGAATACCTTATCTATTTAAGTCTTTTAACATCTCAGGCCAAATTTCTTCCTCTCCAGCGGCCCCCTTGCATTTCAGCACTTTACTTCTAGAAATTAAAAGGTGCATACTGCTTTCCGTTATTTACATTTAAAACCAAGCAACAACGGTTTCTAGCCTTGTATCTTCTTATTGTTACGAGTTTTACTGGAGTGATGAATTACAGTAATTTATTCTTTTCTATTCTATACTTTAGTTATTTTTTTGTATTGCCAAAATTTACCTACTTAATGATTATTATGTTACCTATGATTGGTGATTCCTGGGGAATACTTCGTTGTGTTTACTTTCGAATGATAAACTTCGACAGTACTCTATTCCTCATAACCTTTAAACCGATTTCATTCTTTTGAACCTCCACTATTGCCACTCTGTATTTACTTTTGATCGTCAACTTAGAAGATATTTGTTTGAGTCGACACCCATGTGGTTCTAACACATATTTGTATACTCTAGTGTATTA
>NC_142928.1:181650905-181655905 GCF_046866305.1 Octopus bimaculoides | reverse complement strand
AAATGAAAAACTTCAAGCCAGGGAGACCCTGAGGGAAGAATCTCGGAGGAGACGAAGAAAATGTTAGAGACACGGAAAATATGGAGCGGAACATGAAAGATCACTTCGGGTAGTCCGTCCTCTGCAAAGCGATCAGACAGTATCTAAGAAATGACTTCGAGATTTATAGTTTGTCGAAATTGACGCAAGCGGCTGAGGAAATGAAAAGTTTCAACAGATCCAGGAGAGGGCTGGCTCGCTGCAGGCCGGAAGGAACGGTACTAAAGAACAAGGATGGGCTCAGAGTGACAAAGTGGAGATGGAGGAGGCATGGAAAGGCGTCTACATAATTATCTAAGTGTATACATATTTATACACACACACACACTTATATATATATACACACATATATATATATTTATACATACATTCAGTCGTAATTGTGTACCATGTTCTCCGATTTTTTGTTTGTTTTATTGTCTTTATTACCATACACATTCACTAGCTTTCTTACAAAGGGGCCTAATGCTTTTAGCTCAGACTTTTTTTAGGGGCAACCAGATCGAACCATCTGAAGTGTAACTGCCCGAAATGGTCGTGATTTCTGGGACTTGACTGCTGAAAGAAAGCCACGAATGACCCGTCTTTTTTTGCCTGTCCTTCTAATTGTTGTTTTTTTGTCCGTCTTTGTATCGTCTGCCTGTCCGAATGTTTTCTTTTCCTCTATTGCGCTTTTGTTCCATTTATACATACATACATACATACATATATATATATATATATATATATATATATATATATATATATATATATATATATATATATATATATATAATCATAAATATACAGGGATTAGCACTGAGTTGCTTCTCCAACATACTGAAAATTCAGAAATAGCAGTCAAAGAACTACTGATTCTAAACTACAAATTTTTCTCTAAATGGATGGCGATATTTATGGCACACATAGAACAAAAAACCGGAGGGGAAAGCATAAACAAAACAAGTCTTTAGTTAATCGGATACGATCGTTTCATGGTTAAGAGAATGAAAAATCCCTATTCCAATCCTCAGTCCGATATTCTGATAAATTTGAAAGTGTCTCTAAAAAAAATTCACGGTAATTTTTGGCCATGCGACACCAAAAATCAACGATAAGAAAGGCACTTACGAATTCATCGGTTAGTGAGTTCAGGCATCCCATCTCAAAGAAATCTATTCCATGTGCGTCACAAATAGTCCCGTATGAAAAAAGTCCCGTGTGAAGGGATTACGGTTTAGCCATCTAACTTAGAGGTATCAAATATAAATATATATATGTATATATATATATATATATACACACATGACGAATATCAACACATTTTCCATCGACCAAATTTTACTCACAATGTGTTAATTGGCTTCGAGCTTGATACTTGACAATGTACCGCGCGCGGGAATTTAAACCGTTTATACGTATTTGAAACGCGACATTTTTAACCACACATGTAGGTCTAAATTGTGAAAGAGATATCTAAGCATGGATATCTAACTAATATATAAATATAGATGTACATTAAAATGTAATTTATCTTAACATGATAAAGAACGCGATATGTGTAGTACATTTAAATATACATATATATTTCAAAGTTTGGTACAAGGCCAGCAATGTCGGAGAAAGGGGTATATATACGTGTGTGTGTGGGTGTGTGTGCATGTGTGTAAATATATATATATATATATATATATATATATATATATATATATATATATATATATATATATATATATATATATATATATATATATGCATATGTATGTATGTATGTATGTATCTATCTCTCTCTCTCTCTCTCTTTTCCCCCTCTCTCTATCTCTCTCTATATATATGTATATATATATATATATATATATATATATATATATATATATATATATGTACTTATATATAAACACAAATACATACAGAGAGAGAGAAAGATAGATAGATTCATAGATACACACATATACAGACAAGTGAACAGGCTAAAGTAACCCATTTGGTTGGATTTCAATATATGTAATAAGTATTTGACTAAGTTACAAATAACCCAAGGGTTCGTGGGGCATATCCTGAGTCAATCTCGACAGACGTGTGTGTATATATATATATACACACATACCTACCTACCTACCTACCTACCTACCTACCTACCTACCTACCTACATACATACATACATATATACATATATACATATATATATATATATATATATATATATATATATATATATATATATATATATATATATATATATATATATATATATATATATATATATATATATATATATATATATATATATATATGAAAGACAGAAGATGGAAGATACGAGAAATTTTATTAATCACGACAATTGTTTCGACACGTCTAACATCGATTTCTCATACGTGGGATACATAATTGGTTGAAAGGAGCATCCGGCGAAGCAGATGTATGTCATTGGGTGATAAATAGATATAACTCGTTAAGGTAACAGTTCTGCAATGTATCTTCTCATTTCGTGTAAAGAAAATCGGAAAATTAAAGTATGTATCTTCATTTATATAGAAGATCCAAAATAAAATAACAGCTGCAAAAAAAAAAAAAAGAAAAAAAAGAGAACAATACAGCGAGAAAAGTGTTAAAACGCCATATATAGGATTAGATTTAATGTACACAGTAAAAAAAAACATGCAGGTTAGTAATAGTTTCTCGTTATGGAAACGCGTGTCTAGGCAATTTTTATAACATGTCTTGTGTGTCCAAGCAATCTACGGGCTCTGAGCACATGGTCTATTCAATTTGCCAATGAGGACGCTGGTACAAAAAAAATCATGGGGAAGAATGGAAACGAGAACTTAGATATTAAATATGGAAGGACGAATTGCAACGGAAAAAGAAATCAAAAGAACAAGAAGGAAAATTAAAGTTATGTCTTCCATCTACCTTATAAATAAAAACCTGCCTAACCCCGCGTCTCCGCAGCAAGCAACTATTAGTAATTCTATCTTTGTGCCACGCGTACGGATAATGTATTTTTTTTTACTTCTTTGCTAATCTTAATGTGTATATATATATATATATATATATATATATATATATATATATATATATATATATATATATATGTATGTATATGTATGTGTGTGTATATATTCGTGTGTCTGTGGTTGTCCCCCCAACATCACTTGACAACCGATACTGGTGTGTTTACGTCCCCGTAACTTAGCGATTCGGCAAAAAAGACCATTAGAATAAGTACTAGGCTTACAAAGAATAAGTCCTGGGGTCGATTTGCTCGACTAAAGGAGTTGCTCCAGCATGGCCGCAGTCAAATGACTGAAACAAGTAAAAGAGTAAAAGAGTGAGCCGGACTAAATGCTTCTCAGCATTTCGTTCGTGTTTCCTTTGTGTGTTTACATTCCGCCGAGGTCAACTTTGCCTTTCATCACTTTGGGGGCGATAAAGAGGGTCAGAATAATGGACTTACCCATTCCCCAAACTTGCAGGCATTTGGCCAAAATTTCAAATCGATATTGGTTTCAAATTTTGACACAAAGCCAGCAATTTCTGGGGAAAGGGGTAGGTCGATTTCACTGACCCCAGTGATCAACTGCAACTTATTTTATCGCCCCCGAAAGAATGAAAGGGAAAATCGACTTCGGCAGAATTTGAACTCACAATATAAAGACAGACGAAAGGCCATTAAGCATTTTGCCCGATTCTGCTCCCTCACCGCCTTCAACACCTAATGATAATGATGTGAAATTCTGTAGCACATTGAGCTGGCAGAATCGTTACAGCGTCGGGCGAAATGCTTAGCGGCATTTCGTCCGTCGTCATGTTCTGAGTTCAAATTCCGCCCAGGTGGATCTTGCTGTCCATCCTTTTGGGGTCGATAAAATAAGTACCAGTTGAACACTGGTGGTCGATGTAATCCTCTTACACCTCCCCAGAAATTGCTGGCTTTGTGCCAAAATTTGAAATCAATATTATTATGTGTCGTATAAAAAATATTTAATATTAAAATATCTAATATTGTAGAATTATAATCGATATATTACGCGTAAATTTTAACAAAAACATTTTATATTGACCATATGGGTTATATGTATTCCGGTTGAGAACCACAAATTTACAGCATCATCTGCCGTGAGGTCTTTGTCTCTATCTTTCTGTCTGTTTGTGCATGTATTTATGTATGCATGTACGTATCTATATATATATATGTGTGTGTATGTATGTAAGTATATATGTATGTATGTATGTATGTATGTATGTAACTATATGCCAATCTATCTATCAATGTTCTTTTGTTCTTTTATTCTTTTACTTGTTTCTGTCATTTGACAGCTGCCATGCTGGAGCACCGCCCTGAAGGGCTTTTGGTCAAACAGATGGATCTCAAGACATATTTTCTTAAAGCCCAGTACTTATTCCATCGTTCACTTTATCCGAACCGCTAGTTCATACGGACGGAAACACACCAACAACGGTTGTGAAGTCGTGATGCGGTACAAGCTATATATATATATATATATACATATATACATACATACACACACACACACACACACACACACACACACACACACACACACACATATATATATATATATATATATCTATCGAGGGTATGAGAGGTATTGGTCTCAAAAAGACCCAAAGGTGTCAAGTAATGCTCAGTAAGTGCTATGGACAGACTATAGTTAAGATCCAGGTTCGATGATGATACGAATGAGGAGTCCAACGTAGGTCGTACATTAGCATGCATATGTATATAAAAATTAACAGAATGAGATGAAAAATTCCAAGGCTGTGAAAGTTTTCAGAACATTTATAAAGAGAAGGTCTTACAGCTGTTTCCGTGATATTTCATATATCCCTTCATCAGAGACGGTGCGAGAAAATATTTAAGTAATACTTATAAAGAAGATATGAAATACAGAATGAAGTTTCCTGTACCTTGTGTGTGAGATATACACCATTCTGCTTAAATAATGGAACTGTAGAT
>NC_142928.1:181633405-181638405 GCF_046866305.1 Octopus bimaculoides | reverse complement strand
CTTAGATACATATATATTTACATATACAATACATACATTCGTATATATATATATATATACACACACACACACACATATATATATATATATATATATATATATATATATATATATCAGCGGCGACTCCAGGTCATGAGCGTCACTCGTTCTCATCGCAGATTTCGCATAAGACACATGCCTGCTCGAAGAATTTTACGATTTTCCGCAATAATTCTAGTCGCAAATGGCTTATTTTTTATTTTTTATATCTAGCACTATGTCTTTCTCCATTTCTAAGTTAAGGGTAAAAATAAAGCAACCCTGCAAAACACAACTAATCTTTACACACAGATGTACAGAATAGGAGCAATCAAATAACGACAGTGGAGTGTACAGCAAACATCAGTGATCTGACTGTTGCCTCTACTCTTGAGAAGATGTATCAGTTAGTCTTTTACACCTACCAGGCTCATTCATATTAGCCCGAGTTGCTGGATAATTTTTCGTTCCTTTAAGAATATTGTAGAACGCAATTTTTTCTCATAGATTGTAATTTAAATTCTTATCTCGAAAGAAATTTATTGTTTCAAGAAAACATTAAATTTAAATTACTTTTAATTTTTAAGATTATAGATGACAACTCGGGCTCTAACTTCTGAGCACGAGTCAGGCGCGTGTGAACGATGTCGAGAGAACGTCTGCTACGAATGGTATTTTTTATTAAGGCACCTCTAAGACAACAACCAGACGCTGAATGAAAATGAATGAACTGCGACCAGGCTCAATAAAAGTAGTTCGAGTTATTGACTGCAATTTCATACTTCAAATCAGTGTTGGCAGAAATTAAATCAGCTTGCAAATACACGTTCATTTACTAAATTTATACTCGGGCTAAGCATGAACAGCCTGATTGTCGGAGTCACCACAGATATGTATATATATATATATATATATTTGCTTATATAGACATACATATGTACATGCATACATATATATGTATATAAGTATGTATATGTGGGTACAGGACGTCACAAGATATAAACAACATGAAATATGAAAGTAACTTTGGGTAGGTAAAAAAACCGTGAGAAACAAATGGAAAACAAGATAAGAAACATAAAAAACAACCCTTCATCAGTCGTCGGCTGTTCTTCTACTCCTTATTTCGAGCAATCAATCGACAAGATAAGACTTTGAAGGCAGTTGCTCCCGCGAACCGAAATATAAAATTTGAGATTTGTGGAGGGTTAAAGTTGGTAACAAAATCAGGACATACACCAAAACAAACTAAACGAACACAACAGGGAGGGCCGTTCTGCTCAGTCGAGTCAAGATGGCGAACGCTAGAAGAGAATTCTTTGATAAGAGAAAAGAGAGGAGAGAGATTCGAATGCATCTGAACTGCGCAAAGGTGTAAAGGAAAAGAAGTATGGTCACGTGAGAAAAGGAAAGATGGTTGATGGTCATATATATATATATATATATATATATATATATACTTTATTTAAAAGCAGCAGAAATATAACAAAAGACTGTTACTCTGAATTTCACGTTCCCGTTCATCGGACAGTTTTGTTAACAAAACTGTCTGATGAACGGGAACGTGAAACTCAGAGTAACGGTTTTTTTGTTATATTTCTGCTGCTTTTAAATAAAGCATGTTACTCTACCTCTGGTATTTGAGTACTCTTTTTTCCACCTTGTTGCACATTTCATGTGCTTATTCCGGTATATATATATATATATATATATTGCTAAGTTGCAGATGATTTTTTATGGAGCAAGAAAGGAGACAAGATTGTCATAACCTCACCCACACGCAAGCACACACACACACACACACACACACACACACACACACACACACACAAACACACACACACACACACACGCGCAACCGTCACGCACGTATATGAGTTTCAGAGTGAAATTCTTTCAGAGGGCTCCGAATGCAATCCTTAGCACGATCGTCAGGCAAAATGGTAGGTGTGTGTTTCGACTACGCTGAAGGCTTTTTCTCTGTATATGGTTTACCTTATTCTGCTCTTGTGGCTGTTTACTTTACGATACAGTATTACGTACATGTGTATACAGATATGTATATACATACATACATATATATAAATATACGTATATATATATATGCATATATATATACACACATACACACACACACACATATATATATATACATATATATATATGTATGTATGTATGTATGTAGGTAGGTATGTATGAATTATTTACAATTTGATTCGGCTCCAAGAGAGGTAAAGTTTCACGGGCCAGTGACAGAAACCCGTCTCTTTCGGGCTTAGATTAGCTATATGCAATATATAGGGAATCTATCTATCTATCTATCTATCTATCTATCTATCTATCTATCTATCTGTCTGTCTGTCTGTCTGTTTGTCTGTCTGTCTGATTGTCTCTCTCACACTCTCCCTCTCTTTATTTCTCTATAAGTATAACTATACATACATACATATATATATATATATATATTTACATACCTCTGTGTGTGTATATATACATACATACATATATATATATATATATATATATATATATATATATATATATATATATATATGTATATATATATATATATGCGAGTAAAAATAAATACAAAAAAGGTGGTTTTTTTGTATGATTGTGTATAGAGGAATATATATATATATATATATATAAATGTATACGTATATGTATGTATATGCATATATATGTATATGCATGTACACATACATGTCCATGTGTAGTATATTTATATATATAAACATACACAAACACACATATATATATACATATATGTAAATACACACATATATATATATATGCACATACACATGTATATATATGCACATAAGTATATACATACAGATATACATACACACATACGCATACATACATACATACATACATACATATATATATGTATATATATATATATATATATATATATATATATATACACACACATAAACATACATATATATATATATATATACACACATATACATGCGCGCATATATATAATATAGAAACATATATACATACATACATACATACATATACACATACGCAAACATATATGTATATATTTGTGAGTGTGTTTGTTTTATGTGTTAGTTTGTATATAATATTCGTGACTTGTTTTATATGCAACAATATGCACTATCTCCTCGTACATGTATAACAGTAAGTGGATCTTAGTCGTTTTCGACGAGGAGCATGTCAATATTCGATCAAGAAGGCACCGACTCCACTGAAATGTATTGTAGTATGGCTGTACACTCCACTGTCATTTGCACCGAAGACGTAAAACTATACCACAGAGTAAATATGACGCACTGAACATAGGTGTTTGTGTGTATATACGAGTATATATATATATATGTGTGTGTGTGTTATACTGAAAGGTTTCATTGTGACTGTCTGTGTTATATATGTATATGTGTGTCTGTGTGTGTGTTTATGAAGCAAGGCTGGCCTTTGAATTACGGGAGATCGACCCAGTTTTCACATATAGTACTTAGGTGGGGCCCAGACTATTGTAATAAACACTAGCCTTGCCTAAGTTGTCACGCAGTAGGGTCAGACTTGGAACTCAAGATTACGAAGAGGAAATTCTATCAAACAGCGTGCTTGCATATGTATATTCACATACAAACACAAACACACTTAAGCGCATGCGCCAAATAATAGGATAAATGCTAATGTACACAATTCGCTATACACACACGAACACACACACACACACACACACACACACACACACACACACACACACACACACACACACACACACACACACACACACATATATATATATATAAACATATGCATTTATCCATTCGAACTAGAAGGCATACACTTTATCTATCGTGTCTATCCGTCTATGAACCTGCCTGTCTCACTGTCTGTGAGTGAGTCTCAAACAACTGTTTTTAATACACTTACAGGGAATATACAAATACATTGACATACAAACAAACAAAACCATAATAATAATAAGCAAACGTACCTATGACACTAACACACTCTCACTCATATACATATATATATATACTCTTTTACTCTTTTACTTGTTTCAGTCTTTTGACTGCGGCCATGCTGGAGCACCGCCTTTTAGTCGAGCAAATCGACCCCAGGACTTATTCTTTAGAAGCCTAGTACTTATTCTATCGATCTCTTTTGCCGAACCGCTAGGTTACGGGGACATAAACACACCAGCATCGGTTGTCAAGCGATGTTGGGGGGACAAACACACACATACAAACATACACACACACATACATATATATATATATACATATATACGACGGGCTTCTTTCAGTTTCTGTCTACCAAATCCACTCACAAGGCTTTGGTCGGCCCGAGGCTATAGTAGAAGACACTTGCCCAAGATGCCGCGCAGTGGGACTGAACCCGGGACCATGTGGTTGGTAAGCTAGCTACTTACCACACACACACACACACACACACACACATATATATATATATATATATATATATATATATATATATATATATATACAAAAGAGAGGGATTTGAATATATATATATATATATATATATATATATATAGGACAATCAATTAATTGTCATAATAATACCTCAGAGTTTCAGATGACGGGTCTAAAGGTCATCGTAATCAGTCTGACTGATGAGGAGGTCCTCTAGACCCGGCATCTGAAACTCTAAGTATTATTATGCCAACTAATTAATTGTCCTATATTATATATTTATAGGTAAATTCCTCTATTTACATAATACCGAGGTCTCATTCAATCTTTTGTTGTCATCTTCTTCTTCTTCTTCTTCTTCTTCTTCTTCTTCTTCTTCTTCTTCTTCTTCTTCTTCTTCTTCTTCTTCTTCTTCTTCTTCTTCTTCTTCTTCTTCTTCTTCTTCTTCTTCTTCTTCTTCTTCTTCTCATTATTATTATTATTATATATATATATATATATATATATATATATATATATATATATACATATATATATATATATATGAATATATAT
>NC_142928.1:181620905-181628405 GCF_046866305.1 Octopus bimaculoides | reverse complement strand
AAGCACAAGTTTATATTAAAATTCGTACGCGCGTTTTAGCATTACGTTTGTTTAGAGCCCTGTAACAAAAGTTCCAAATGCATATAGACGCTCAACCAAACAGAACAGTTTAATGTATCAAGTTATAGATAAAGTGTTCCATTGAGGTTGAGTAAATATATGCTTTTGGAACTTCTATTGCAGGGCTCCAAACAACCATAATGATGAAACGCGCGTAGGACCTTTAATATAAACTTGTTTTTATCCCTATTTTTTTCCTATCATATTAACATGTACACATAAACGTATACGTATATATGCGTGTGTGCATATGTATATATACACACGCAAGAAGATGTGATATGGCTCGAGGTCTGAACCTCGGATGAATTGTCAGCCAGCATCGTTTGCTGCAAACTGTTATTTTTAATTCACAGGCAAAAAATTTTGATTGCGGGTTACTTTCTAACATAAGCCAATAATTTTTGAAAATTTTGTAACATTTCTTTCTTTATAGAATTGATCTGGCAAACCTGCTGACCATTGCCAAGATGAAGAGCCATCACCTTACAAATCTCCATTTCACTTGAATCGAAAACAAATGCACATGTGTACATACATTATTTACACACACAAGCACTCATACACATTAAAACATAGACAATACCTTACAATATTGATTTCTGACGTTGGCACAAAGTCAAATATTTCAGAGTGGGGGCGTAGAAAACGGTCGATTAAATCTATGTTGATTACTTGACTGGCAATTCTTATCTTTTCATACTCAGAAATATAAAAGTCAAACACTATCTCTGCAGATTTTGAACTCAGAACGTGAAGGGTGATAGCAGCATCATTCCAAGGCCCAAATGTTCAATGTCATAGCCATACTACATTCAGTAATAATAATAATAATAATAATAATAATAATAATAATAATAATAATAATAATAATAATAATAATAATAATAATAATAATAATAATAATAATAATAATAATAATAATAATAATCTTTTCTACTATAGGCACAAGGCCTGAAATTTGTGAGGAGAGGAATAGTTTATTACATCGATCCCAGTGTTTCTCTAGCACTTAATTTATCGACCCCAAAAGGATGAAAGGCAAAGTCGATCCTCGTGGAATTTGAATTCCCAAAGTAGCGACCGGTGAAATACTGCTAAGCATTTCGACCAACGTGCTACCGATTCTGCCAACCCGCTGCCTTTTAGCACAAAGCCAGCTATTTCGGGGGAGGGAGTACGTCCATTATATAGACCTCCGATACTTATTTTATCGGCCGCGGAAAGATGAAAAGCAAGTCAGCCTTAATGGCATTTGACAGTAACCGGCGAGACTGTCAGAATGATGTACATGCCTCTGATGGGAATTAATAAGGTTCAAAAATCGATTAAGATTGTTCATCATTTTATAGGCGCAGAAGTGACTGTGTGGTAAGTAGCTTGCTTACCAACCACATGGTTCTGGGTTCAGTCCCACTGCATGGAACCTTGGGCAAGTGTCTTCTACTATAGCCTTGTGAGTAGATTTGGTAGACGGAAACTGAAAGAAGCCTGTAGTATGTATGTATGTATATATATATATATATATATATATATATATATATATATATATATATATATATATATATATATGTGTGTGTGTGTATATATATGGTTGTGTGTCTGTGTTTGTCCCCCCAACATTGCTTGACAACCAATGCTAGTGTGTTTACGTCCCCGTAGCTTAGCGGTTCGGCAAAAGAGACCGTTAGAATAAGTACTAGGCTTACAAAGAATAAGTCCTGGGGTCGATTTCTTCCACTAAAGGCGGTGCTCCAGCATACCCACAGTCAAATGACTGAAACAAGTAAAAGAGTATAAGAGTATCCACATAATTCCTACCAGGAATAAGACCGGAACTGAGCCAAACCAAAATAATAATAATCCTTTCTACTAAAGGTACAAGGCTTCAAATTTGGAGGTAGGGGATTCGTCGATTACATCGACCCCAGTGTTTCAGTGGTACTTAATTTTATCGATTCCATAAGGCTGAAAGGCAAAGTCAACCTACGCGGAATTTGAACTCAGTACGTAGCTACGGACGAAATGCTGCTAAGTATTTTGTCCGGCGTGCTAATGATCCTGCCAGCCCATCGCTTTAATAATAAGGCTACTGATATCCATTGAACACTGCTAACATATAGTGAATACGGCTGACGTGTATGTTGAAAATGCTGACGTGTATGTTGAAAATGCTGACGTATATATTGAATACCGTTGACGGGCGTTAGATATTGATGATCAAGCAGTGCACTCCTGGATGAAAGCATTTCACTTCTGAAGTGTGAACAACGAAAGATGAAAGTGAATTTAAACGAGTCTTTCATTTACTTAATGCTACACAGACATCTGGCAGAAATATAAAGATAGTTGTTTAGAAGATTATTTATTTACTGTAGCGGCACCAAAGTAGCAACTGTAGAATCTTGAGGGAATTCAATAAATATTTCCATATAATATGATGATGATGATGATGACGATGATGATGATGATGTAAATAGTTACATCGTCGTTAGATCGTCGGACAATATGTCTTGCAGTACTCAGTAACGTACATTTACTTTCTAAGTTAAAATTATGCCGAAGTCACTTTTGCCTTCATCAGAGCTGATAAAATTAAACGACAGTCAAATACTGTGGTTGACAGTATCGAAGAAATCCCTCGCCTCGGAATGATTGATTTATTGCATAAACCAGAAACATTTATTATTTATTACATTTCCTCCCAGAATACTTTTGGGCAGTGACTCACGGGTATTTTGTAAATTGTGATAACTTTATGGATTTGATTCTCGACAATTGGTATATTTAGACTTTCAGCTTTTCTGTCTGGTGTTGCAGCAGTTGTTACCCTGGGGGAAGAGAGCAAGAAGCCGACAAAGACGTTTGTGGACTAACGACATCAAAGAATTGAGTGGAAACTGGAGTCTGGCTGCTTGTATGCATGCTGCTCAAAACGGAAGGGACGGGACACAGGGAGTGCACCAGGTGAATGATGATATTATGTAACTATTTACAAAAATTATATATTCTCTCCTCACTAAACTATAAAACTACATACATTTTCTGTTTATCTATAGAATAGGAACTAATGTTAGCTATATCTTTCAATGTATATTTTACTGTACATAGAACGACGGTGCATAAATCTGTGAGCAGTTCATGAGTTGGGTAGTGACTGATCGAGTTTTTGTGTAGCTGCTTCATCAATGATCGGAGTGGACAAGTAGAACAATATTGAAGAATAGTCATACTTTCAGTTAGAGTTCTCTTGAGTATCTACAGACATTTGAAAATATCTCTTTCTCTTATACTCAAAACAAGTAATATAAAAAAGGCTGCCCATAAGGTGCGATCATGTCGCGCAAAATTTCCGCTGCCAAAAATATAAAGAAGATTCTTCAATTACAGCGAAACACACCAGCACTACAGGAATCCATTTCAGAAGTTGGATTAATTAATTACAGAATTCAAAAATCCTTCTTTAGTGATTTCAAAGGCAGCTACTGCACTAGTTTCTAAATGACGAGTGTTGTGAGAAGCCCGTCAGCCTTTCCTCGATGCTTCTTACATAAAGCCTGATTAATGGCTGAAGTCAACACAAAAATTTTGGTTTTCCAATAGCTGAAAAAGATGCCCGTTATAAATTAATCGTGAATATATTAGGCGCGGGAGTGGCTGTGTGGTAAGTAGCTTGCTTACCAACCACATGGTTCTGGGTTCAGTTCTACTGCGTGGCACTTTGGGCAAGTGTCTTCTACTATAACCTGGGGCTGACCAAAGCCTTGTGAGTGGATTTGGTAGACGGAAACTGAAAGAAGCCCGTCGTATATATATGTATATATATATATATATATATATATATATATATATATATATATATATATATATATATATGTGTGTGTGTGTGTGTGTGTGTGTGTGTGTGTGTGTGTGTATGTATGTGTGTTTGTGTATCTGTGTTTGCCCCCCCCAGCATCGCTTGACAACCGATGCTGGTGTGTTTACGTCCCCGTAACCTAGCGGTTCGGCAAAACAGACTGATAGAATAAGTACTAGGCTTACAAAAAATAAGTTCTGGGGTCGATTTCTTCGACTAAAGGCGGTGCTCCAGTATGGCCGCAGTCAAATGACTGAAACAAGTAATGACTGAAAAAGAGTAAAAGAGATATTCGCCCCTCTATAGTTCGGGTACGGCACATTTGTAGATTAAGAGGTAAATTGAGATATCATATTTATCAATAGGCTCTGTGGTCAACTGCTTGCGAGTGGCGAGCTTGTGTCGTACGATTTCATGACGGCTGAAAGAGTTTAATTTTTAATTTATTTATTTTTAGGTGGGAAGAAATGGAGATTACATGTGCATTTTAAGAGTCACTAGTCCCTTCGAAAGTAGCTTTATACTGCATAAAGACAGAAGTCCATGACTTAGAAAGCTTACCACCTGGGAGTTAGTCAGCATTACATTGGATTGTTGAGGTTCCATCCCGGTAATTGTGACTTTTTTAGTAATGTAAATTAGTGGGAGTAACAAAATATAAAAGAACCGCCGGCTCATGAAATTAACGTGCAAGTAGCAGAGCGTTCCATAGACACGCGTACCCTAAAGGTACCTCAGGAAGGTTCAGTGTGACACAGAATATGATAAGGCTGGCCCTTTGAAATGCAAGTACAACTCGTTTTTGTCAGCCGAGTGGACTAGAGCAACGTGAAAATAAAGTGTCTTGTTCAAGGACAAAACACGCTGCCGGAAATCGAACTCACGACCTTACGAACGTGAGCCGATTTCCCTAACCATTGAAACACGCGTCTTCAATGTAAAAGGTAATTTCAATGAAACTTCAAGCTAATAGAAGCTCAAATTACGTAGCTTTAGCGATAATAGTCTAAAGGAGTCTCAAGGAATAATAATAGCAGTTGAAGCGGTTGTAATCGCAGTTTCATGGGGTTTCTGTAACCGTTTCTATTGCTATTATGATATAGCATCATTTACCACAAATTATTGCAATTTCATCAATGTTTTCTGACATCCTAGGCAAAGACAAAAATGTCATCTCTACCTCATGTATTTTTAAATAAACAGCCTTCGCCAACTAACCAAAAGAACCAAAATATTGAACTCTAATGCAAATTAGAAACAAGTATTTTACATTGCATGAATGTTTCCAATTCACACAGTCGTATCAGAAGCATGTGAAATATAAAATAGCATAATGTTATTCTTGATGCTGCATCAAAGAGGCCAGGGAATAGAAGAAAGAAGACATGCACCCAACACCAGAGCTGAAGACACCTCCGAAAGGGGGGGGGGGGCGCCACGTCAAAACGGTAGAGGAGTAGGGGCCGAAACCGGACGTGGTTCCTCCTGATGATGTCTTGAGCTAACTGGATCCTATAAAGGAGCTGTTGTGGTAGTAGACCACGAAACATGGTTGAAATTCCTCCTCTCGTATAATTCATGAGAAAGACCAACTCCAATCGATCCTAGTACATATTTAGTACTCATTTTATCGAGCTCCCTAGCAGAGAAAAAAAAAAAAAAAATTCGACACCTATGGGATTTAATTGCAGAAATGATGAAAGTGATGAAACTAAAAACCACACAGCTCTCGGCTGTTTCTGATATTCAATTGTCCTTTTCATGTAACCAATATTAGGCTGCTCACGTGGAGAGAAGAGAGATGGAGTCAGAGCGACGAAACTGTTCTGCACGTACTCGTGCAGTGTCCAGATATTTCAGAGCTGTGGACCTTCGTCGAACGGCTATCGTCGCGTGTGGGACGAGCCCACTTATCAGCCGAGTCTATCGTGAATATTGTTCCGCCACCTTCCTTTAAACGGGAAGGAAAAACGGTTTTTGTAACACTGATAGCTATGGCAAAAGAATGCGTGTGGTGGACGCGTTTGAAAGGTCTACAAACAAACACTTTCCTCTCTGGTTAGTCCCTCGTCAACTTTTTCAAGTACCACTTGAAAAGGAGGATGAGGATAGAGAGGAAGGTGTTGTCGAATGAAAGTTTCAATAAAAATGGATAAATGTGGCAAGAATGGTAAGAATGAAAGACGACACCATTTTAAGCATAGACTTGTAACAAAAAGAGACAAAAAGAGAGAAGGTACTTAGTTTCATGTACCTTTAAAAAAAAAAGCCTGAGGTGACCGTGCTCTTTTCCGTAGGCTTTTCTCTCCACGGATAAACCTAATCTGTTCCCCATTTTTTATTACATTGACTGTGATACACGATCCCTATTGATCGCCCCCCCCCTTCCTTTTTTTTTTCCGCGATCCCTTTTGATCGAAATCCCCCTTTTTTTTCTGTGATCCCTTTTGATCGAAATTATCCCCCCCCCCCAGAAAAGCTCTACATTGTAATTTGTCCATTTTCTGTATTTAGCCCTGTGTGGCTATAATAAAAAGATATCTATCTATCTATCTATCTATCTATCTATCTATCTATCTATCTATCTATCTATCTATCTATCTATCTATCTTGTATATATACATGTACACACATACATATATATAATATATTTACAAACACATATATATATTTTTTAATATTAAGTTTCTTTAATTATCTAGATAGTTATATAAATAGATAGATACATACACACATACATATTTATATATATACATACATATATGCACCCATGCAACGTTTGTAAGCATACGCATGCTTACCAATCAATTCATGCACGATTTGCTGTTTGTTGCGTTATTTTATTCTTTGTCAGCCCTAACTGATCACGCGTATTACAAAAATTGTCACATTATTAATTATTTTCAATATATAAATATATATAAATATATATATATATATATATATATATATATAAATATATATATATATATATATATATATATATAAATATATATAAATATATATATATATATATATATATATATATATATATATATATATATATATATATATATATATATATATATATATATAAATATATATATATATATATATATATATATAAAATATATATATATATATATATATATATATATATATATATATATATATATATATATATATATATATATATATATATATATATATATATATATATATTGTCTCGTAAGTCTGTTGGGTTTTCGAACAAAGTATTCGATAGTTAATATTCGGAAAATAACTTTTTAGTCTAAGCTGGAAACTGACGGTTGGGCTTTACATATTATTCAACAATCTAAATTTGCTACTCGTAGAGAATATTTCTCGTAGATTACATACAGGGTGCAATTACAAATGGAAACTTAAATCACTTCAACGGTAACACACTTATTTTGTTTTAGTTTTCAGGAAACCGACGCAGTATCCTTATATTCTTTATACCTACTTACATTTATACATACAAACATAAATCTACATATGTGTATGTGTTTGTGTAATTGTTAATAATAGGTTTGTTTAATTATAAAGTTATGACAAATTGAGAAAAGTTCATCAATGAA
>NC_142928.1:181590905-181600905 GCF_046866305.1 Octopus bimaculoides | reverse complement strand
CCACTAAATGGATGTCCCTCAGTTAGTCTTAACTGCCGCACGTATAGAACTAGGATTTCTATCCTGAGCCATCAAGCTGTTTATTTTGTCTGCTCTTTTAGTGGGGTACAGCTTTGGAAAGGGTCATAGAGACCTGGGGGACCATTCAAACCTCTTTTCAACCACATCATGCGGGTCACCTCCATGCGCAACCAACATAGTATGACAAACCAAAGGTCTAGATCACGGCAGATATCCCTTGTGACCATTGTATTTGAGAAAGGGCGGGGTGGTCACGGTTAATCTACATTGATCAAGAGTGTAGTGGATAAAGTTTAGTTCTGAGAGATAACTAACTGGAACTCCGGCGGTTAAGACGACGAGGGTTCCAGTATTTGAGATGTTATGACTATACATACGAGATGGAATTTTAGGTGAGGACCATATATATTTAAGATTACTGTGCAGTGACTTTGTTGCTGTTGTTGTTTTGTTATTGGCTAACTCTCAGTGAAGGCGCGTGGCTCAATGCTTAAGGTATTCAACTCATGATCGTAAGGTTGTGAGTTCAATTCCCAGCAATGCGTTGTGTCTGCGCATTACAAATTATTTCACGTTGCTGGAGTCTATTCAGCTGGCAAAAGCTGAGCAGTGCCTGTATTTCAAAAACCCAGTCTTGTCACATTCTGTGTCACGATGAATCTTCCCGAGAACTACGTTAAGGGTATGCTTGTCTGTGGAGTGCTCAACCACTTGAACTTTAATTTCACGAGCAGGCTGTTTACGTTGATCGGATTAACTGGAACCCTCGTCGTCTTAACCGCCGGAGTTCCAGTTAGTTATCTCTCAGAACTAAACTTTATCCACTACACCCTTGATCAATGTATATTAACCATGACCACCCCGCCCTTTCTCTGAGTTTCAGAGATAGTCCATCAATAACAACATTATCCGTCGTGTTCATCCACTTTTATAACAATATAAGGTGTTGTTTGAAAAACTTTAACTGCTATGTCTAGTAGGCCATGCTAAACGTCACATCGTTGATTCGCTCAGACTACAGTTGATAATACTCATGCTGCCTCACCTATAATTAAAAACATTCCAAAGTTACTTCTCCAAGTACTTAGGAGTCTTTAGGACTATATTATCAAAAGTGCTCTTGATTTTCCAATTTTTTTGTTAACCGTAGAGTCTAATTTCAAGAATACTTGGTAGGTAATATTCAAAGTGTGGAGGCGCAATGGCCCAGTGGTTAGGGCAGCGGACTCACAATCATAGGGTCGCGGTTTCGATTCCCAGACTGGGCGTGGTGAGTATTTATTGAGCGAAAACACCTAAAGATCCACGAGGCTCCGGCAGGGGATGGTGGCGAACTCTGCTGTACTCTTTTATCACAACTTTATCTCACTCTTATTTCCTGTTTCTGTTGTGCCTGTAATTCAAAGGGTCAGCCTTGTCACACCGTGTCACGCTGAATATCCCCGAGAACTACGTTAAGGGTACACGTGTCTGTAGAGTTCTTAGCCACTTGCACGTTAATTTCACGAGCAGGCTGTTCCGTTGATCGGATCAATTGGAACCCTCGACGTCGTAAGCGATGCAGTGCCAACACACACGATATTCAAAGAACTACATTATCCCTAGTGTTCTCTCACTTTTATATCAATATAGGACGTTATTTGAAGAATACTTTGACGGCTATTTCTCGTAGGTTACACTCATGCAATTACATAAACGTCTCCCCATTGATTCGGGCAGACTAATGTTCTTAATCCTTATCCCAGCTTACTTATGATAAAAAGCATTCCAAAGTTACTGATCCTACTATTAGAAGCACCTAGGACTACATTATCATAAGTGTTCTTGATTTTTTCATTTTTTTGTAATCGTAGGGTGTAATTTGAAGGATATTTGACGCGGGTAATAGTTTTCCAACCTTCGCCTAAAACAAAACAACAGAAAAAGAAAAACAAAACAACAGAAAAAGAAAAACAAAACGGCAAGGTGTCGTTTTGAGAAAAACTGGCAGGTGTTTTTCTTTTTTATTTCTTCTATTGCTTTTCCTGCAGGACCAGTGATTACTTAGAAATTCTCTTTACCGTGAAATATTTTTACAGCTAGATCAAAAAGGATAAGAAAGTATAAAATAACATAAAGCCTTTACAACATCTATTCGTTTCGTATGAGTAAATCAATTTTATGTAATACTTAACCTTAAAAATCTGTATACAATTTTCTTTTTAATTACCTACTTACCTATATACTTTGTTACATTGATAATGAATTACCTACTTTATTAAGTGATTGCGTACATACGAACCCACCTAATTTCAAATTTAACCACCTATTTACCTATTTGCTAACCAATCACCTTTGCGAATCACCAACAATATTGCGGTTACCGAAACTTTGTTTACTCATTCACTCAATTCAATTTACTTGTCTTCTTTCTCATCGAAGAATTATTCATATATGCGTGTGTATATAAGTGAGTGAGTGTGTGTGTGTATGAGTGTGTGGTGTGTGTGTGTGTGTGTATTTGTGTATGTGTGGATGTATGCATACTTATGAGTATATGTGTGTGTATGTATATGCACTTTCATGTATATCTATCTATCTATCTATCTATCTATCTATCTATCTATCTATCTATCTATCTATCTATCTATCTATCTATCTATCTATCTATCTATCTTTATATTGCATTTGTTCCGGAGTTTCTTTGTGGGAACTGTGAGTTGAAACAGATATTGTTGAATTTTGGGAGGGTCATAATGTGAATAAATTCACACGGCATACTTACATACATACACATCAATTGTATATTCGTTTCCTATTGATTTTCATTCACTTAATTCATCAACTTAATTAACTAGTTAGTCTTTCAACATACAACTGCGGCCCTTTTAATACGCCTGCATTTTTTTAACGACCTTTTGATATACATAATTATACATATAGAGAGAGTATAAACTAAAATTGTTGAGGAAATAATGGCTATTTATTGAACGAACTTATAAACAAGCTCTTTATTGAAACATGAGCACCATAGTAATTTAAATAAATGCTTTTCAATGAACATATGCATAGAAGGGGTAAGCTGGCAGAAGTGTTACTATGCCGATCAAAATTCTTAGCGGCATATCGTCCGTGTTTACATTCTGAGTTTAAATTCTGAGGTCGACTTCGCCTTCCATCCTTTAGGGATAAAATAAGTACTAGATGTTCACTGGGATCGTTGTAATCGATTTTACCCCTCCCCCGAAATTGCTGTCCTTGTGCCAAAATTTGGAATCAATATATATATGCCTGTGGAGGTGCAATGGCCCAGTGCTTAGGGCAGCGGACTCGCGGTCGGAGGATCGCGGTTTTGTTTCCCAGACCGGGCGTTGTGTGTGTTTATTGGGCGAAAACATCTAAAGCTCCACGAGGCTCCGGCAGGGGGTGGTAGCGACCCCTGTTGTACTCTTTCGCCTCAACTTTCTCTCACTCTTTCTTCCTGTTTCTTGAGTAAAAAACTGCGATGGACTGGCGTCCCATCCACCTGGTGGGGGTACACATACACCATGGAAACCGGGAAACCGGGCCTATGCTCTCCGAGGAGCTAAGAGGATTTCCATACATATGCCTGGCAACCTTTTGTGCGTGCATGACCTAGTGGTTAGGGTGTTGCATTCACGATCCCAACATCGTGGTTTCAATTCCCAGATCGGGTGCTGCATTGTGTTCTTGAGCAAACCACCTCATCTCACATTGATCTGCAATCACTTTGACACCTGTTCAGGTAACGTGTATTTGATGGAGACAGTGAGCTAATGTGCAGCACGAACATTTGATCGTTAAAAACAAATAATTCGGCAAAAGCTGAACGCTTATACGTCAATTCGACGGGAGACTTCATAATGATATAATATATTGTTGTTGTTGGCACTCCGTCGCTTACGACGTCGAGGGCTCCAGTTGATTCGATCAACGGAACAGCCTGCTCGTGAAATTAACGTGCAAGTGGCTGAGCACTCCACAGACACGTGTACCCTTAACGTAGTTCTCGGGGTTATTCAGCGTGACACAGTGTGACAAGGCTGACTTTGAATTACAGGCACAACAGAAACAGGAAGTAAGAGAAAGAGTACAACAGTGTTCGCCACCATCCCCTGCCGGAGCGTTGTGGAGCTTTAGGCGCTTTCACTCAACAAAGACTCACAACGCCCAGTCTGGGAATCGAAACCGCGATCCTATAACCACGAGTCCGCTGCCTTAACTACTGGGCCATTGCGCCTCCACGATATGATATGATATGATATGATATGATATGATATGATATGATATGATATGATATGATATGATATGATATGATATGATATGATATGATATGATATGATATGATATGATATGATATGATATGATATGATATGATATGATATGATATGATATGATATGATATGATATGATATGATATGATATGATATGATATGATATGATATGATATGATATGATATGATATGATATGATATGATATGATATGATATGATATGATATGATATGATATGATATGATATGATATGATATGATATGATATGATATGATATGATATGATATGATATGATATGATATGATATGATATGATATGATATGATATGATATGATATGATATAATATAATATAATATAATATAATATAATATAATATATGTGTGTGCGTGCGTACATGTGTGTGTGAGGTTGCTCTTGAGTGCTACTGGTAACGTGTTACCAAGTACAACATGTTGCGTTGTCGGGCCGTCAGTGACAAACGGGTAACATGCTAAACATGTTTGGTGAGTAGGGTAGTTTTGTGGGATGGAAAAACAAGATTCGTTGAAGGGTGGATTAGCTCAGACATAAACACCGTGTCGAACTTCCCATCTTGGTGTAGCAAAACAACCAGTGTGTGTATGTGTGAGAGAGAGAGAGAGAGAGAGAAAGAGAGAGAGAGAGAGAGAGTGAGAGGGGTGAGAGAGAGAGAGCTGTTCCAGGATTCCGCTGGCACTCAATTCAACTTGGTAGATGGGAGCGATGCGAAGCGAATTACTCTGGAGCTCAATACATCGCCTAATTCTGGAATTAAATCCACGATTGCTTACTTGCTTACGTACACACACACACACGCGCGCGCACACACACACACACACACACACACACACACATGCACGCACGCATACATACACACACAGAGACACACACACACACACATACACGTAAAGACACAGAAACACATACACATGCACACATAAACTCGCACATACTTTTGTTGACATCTACTTTTTACTTTACTGTGTAGCTGATAGAATTTAGAAACGATTCTAATTGGTTCTTCATGTTTTAGGGGTATTCGGTTTTCTTTATGGACAGCTCATTGGTGATCGACTTGCTTGGATTTCGGATCGCGTGGGTATATAAACAAAATATTCATTTCAGCATTGTTTATTTTTATCCCTCAAGTTTATTTACAATCTTTGAAAGATCATAAATAGTTTCTCTTTTCATTGTGGCCCCACGAAATGGCTTGTATATTTTGTTTATGCAGGTCTTAGTGTCCTCCCTACATCACCCTTCATGCGGTTATAACACTGCCTTAGTTTTACAGTAAACTTGTGCGTTGTATTTCAAGAGTCTGTCATTGCAATCGGTTCAGGTTATTTTCTTAAATAGATATGACTTACTATGTAAAAATTCGATGGTTCACCTAGTTTTCCGAATACTAATTCAAATTTTTATTTCGTGTACTGCGTTTCGAAAGAAGTTCACTAGAAGTCAACTAGTTCACATGTTTAGAAAAATAAATAATTAAACTACTTTCGTCTGGTTGTTGCCTGCTCATCGTGTCTTCGCTCTCGTTCGATCTATTGATATAGATAGCTGCTTATCCACAGCAAATGCTATGGGTAACAGTCATTGATTGCGCTCAATTGCATCTCCGTACAGACATTGGCGGCTCAAGTTAATTAATAATATTAACACTGAGACGACGTGT
Organism: Octopus bimaculoides; assembly: GCF_046866305.1. NCBI lineage: Eukaryota > Metazoa > Mollusca > Cephalopoda > Octopoda > Octopodidae > Octopus > Octopus bimaculoides. The sequence continues at coordinate 181,594,911 of NC_142928.1, read as the reverse complement.
GTGCGTGTGTTTGCGAGAGGATAAATTGCAACTAAATCTACATGTTAACGTTTAATGAACAAACAGTTGATCTCTCTGAGTATATAAACAGTGAGGTTAAATCACTGGGTTCTATTTGCGGAGGGTAGCTGAATAATACAAAGTAAACGATGTATTATTTGCACTGCGAAGCTAAATGGATATTCAGTAAACGTAAACATATAAATTATTTACAATATTCATACATTAACGATGTGTTATAGACTAACTTTCACTTTCAGATCATTTGAATTGTTAAGAAAGATGCATAGCTGTGTTGTTAAACTCGATTTGTAACGACGTGGTTTCAGGATCTTGGGCCGATCAGTAGTTTGTGAGTAAATCTGGTAGACAGAAATTCTTTTCTACTTTAGGCACACGGCTCGAATATTTTAGGAGGGAGGTGGGGCAGTCGATTAGATCGACCCAGTACGCAACTGGTACTTAATTTATCGACCGCGAAAGGATGAAAGGCAAAGTCGACCTTGGCGGAATTTGAACTCAGAACGTAAAGACAGACGAAATACCGCTGAGCATTTCGCCCGGCGTGCTAACGTTTCTACCAGCTCGCCGAGAAATTGCGTGGAAGCCCGTCATCTATCTATCTATCTATCTATCTATCTATCTATCTATCTATCTATCTATCTATCTATGTCTTTTTTTTTTTTCGATCCCTTTTGATCGAACTCCCCCCTTTTCCTTCCTACGATCCCTTTTGATCGACCCCCCTTTTTTTCCCCCCCTCCCAAAAAAGAAAAGCTCTACATTGTATTTGTCCCATCTTCGTTGAGCCCTGTGTGGCTAATAAAAGAAATGTATCTATGTCTGTCTTTGTGTGTGTGTGTGTTTGTGTGTGTGTGTGTGTGTGTGTGTGTGTGTGTGTGAGTGGATGTACGTCTTTCTGTTTGTGTTCGTCCTCTGTCACCGACCTGCCCGTTTGACAGCCTGTGCTGCTTTGTTTACATCACTGCAAATCAGCGGTTCGGCATAGACAGATAGAAGTGCCAGCGACTATATATATTTACTATAACAATAAAACACACACACACACACACACACACACACACACGCACATACACACACACACACAAAAACACACACATCAAGCATGTCGAATATCTGGTTTCGCGATCATCGTTCGAGCTATTTCCGACCTGAGTCAAAAATCCGCTTAGCTCAACTTACTTTGCATCCTTTCTTGGTTGATAAACCAAGTATCAGTCCTATACATGGGTTGGTTCTTCTTATTCACTCCCCCTCTTTTTCCCCGTTTGTCTTTTAAACTTTCTCCCTTCTGGAATAAATAGGCTGTCCTTAAACATGGCGAGTATTTTGACTCCACCAGTTCTAGAAAGTGGCTCATGGCATTTACCGACAATGCTTCTATGATTCTGCGAAGGAGTTGAGAGGCCAGGCCAATGTAACATACACACGTTTGTATTTTTGGGGCGTCAACAAGAAGTAGGGACGTAGAAGCGTAGAGGCGTAGGGGCGTAGATGTTTGGGGCACCGTCGTGTATTCGGAGTGTCTTGGTCGATTTAAACTAACTTTCTTTAGGTTTGAACGCAATCGATTTCTTCCACGAAGAGGGGAAGGAGAAGAAGAAGAAGAAGAAAAAGAGAGAGAGAGCCTTCTACTCTAGGGGGAGGGAGCCAGTCTGTTAGATCGACCTCAATACGCAACTGGTACTTAATTTATAGACACCCGAAAGGATGAAAGGCAAAGTCGACCTCGGCGGAATTTGAACTCAGAACGTAAAGACGGGTGAGATGCTGCTAAGCATTTAGGTCAGCGTGCTAACGATTCTGCCAGCTCGCCGCTTTACCTTAATATTGAAATATTGAAAGTAATTTATTCATAGACAGTCAATTTTCTTTTCAGTGACAGCAGTGGAAATGATAGCATCGAAAAATATAAATTAGATCTATAAAATGAAATGGTAATGGTAATTTTGTTTGAAGGAAAACTACATTTCGGGGAAATTGCAACATTTTCACTGATACAATGATATACGAGCGATAAAACGCATTCATAAGACAACTTTATGCTATGTGCACGAAATATCTTGTAACAAATCTGACAATGTTTTGGTAATATGAGTTAAAACAGTATCCCTTCCGTGAAAATCTCTTCCCACCCTCTCTGTCACTCACACGCACACATAAACACACACACACATAAACACACATACACACACACACACACGCACGCACCTGTATATGAGGATATCATACTATAATATTGTTACTGTTTTACTTGTTTGAGATATTGGACTACGTCCATAAAACGCTGTAATTATATTTTGAAGTCTAGTGCTTATTCCATCGCGTTATTTCAGCGAACCGCTTTGTTACGGGGATGTAAACAAACCAGCACCGGTTATGAATGCGCGGTGTGGGCACAAAAACTAAGACACGCACATACGTATATATGTATACATACAAATATGTTTTTTTTTTGTGTGTGTGTGTGTGTGTGTGTGTGTGTGTGTGTGTACAAGGAATTTCAACACATTTCCCGGTCACCAAATTTACTCTCGAGGCACTGGCCGTCCCGAGCCCAGGGCTACAATGGAAGGTAGCGCCCAGTGGAAATGAACCCGAATCTAAGTAGTTGGGCAGAGAACTTCTTAACCACACAGCCATGCCTCTCTCTCTCTCTCCCTCCCTCCTCACCCCTCTCTGCTTTTCTTTCATCTGCGATTATATCCACACATATTCGCGCGCGTAAGCGTATATGTTTATGTATGATGTATGCATGAATGCGTATTTTCGTCTCTGTGTGTGGGAATGGAGCGATTAATCTATGTGACATTAAGAAAGCTGATAACCTAACTACGACTTTATTTAGTTGGGTAACCAAACAGGCCGACAAGTTCGAAAGTAATATGCTAATAGTAGACGATCTAAGCAATGTAGATAATCAATTGTTTACGATCCGTCACTAGATGGAGGTGTAAACGTGTATGTTGAAGTTCTTGAGGTAGTATTTGGGCATATTTCATTACGCTGGTGAGTGATGTGGGCCTTTTTAACACCACACTAACATGAGAAATAGGCATTACAGAAGGTTCTTTTAAAACTAGCATGCAACAACATAAAATCTTCCATTATTGACAACAGAAAAACACCGCACCACTTTTAAAGTACATTGCAAATCCCGAGACAGAGAAGAACCTGCACCCATATGTAGAACAGTATTTTATAAGATACAGGAATTTTATAATGGATCACAAATCGTATCACATAGGTTTCACAGAGAAGTTCCATATCACCTATTCATCTCCATTGTAAAGTAATACTTTTGTTTCAAATACATAAAAATATATGAATGCTAAAAATATGCAAGGACAAATATATAGATATACAAACATAGTATAGATAAAATATAGATAAAAATGTAGATAGGCGCAGGAGTGGCTGTGGAGTAAGTAGCTTGCTCACCAACCACTGCGTGGCACCTTGGGCAAGTGTCTTCTACTATAACCTCGGGCCGACCAAAGCCTTCTGAGTGGATTTGGTACACGGAAACTGAAAGAAGCTCGTCGTATATATGTATATATATATATATATATATGTGTGTGTGTCTGTGTTTGTCCACCCCAACATCACTTCACAACCGATGCTGTTGTGTTTACGTCCCCGTAACTTAGCAGTTCGGCAAAAAGAGACCGATAGAATAAGTACTAGGTATCCAAAGAATAGGTCCTGGGGTCGATTTGCTAGACTAAAGGTGGTGCTCCAGCATGGGCACAGTCAAATGACTGAAACAAGTAAAAGAGTAAAAGAGAGTACTAAGAATAATGAAATATAGACAGACATTTCTTTTAAAATTTCAAAATGAATTATGGAATAGAGGGAGTAATAGATGTTGAAAAAGAGTTTTTGGTACCATATTTAAGGGAAATGAAGTATTCCGACGATCGTTTCTAGATTTCATTCAAAGAGTACCCGTGAATCTTATTATTCACTTCAAAGGAATACCCGC
>NC_142928.1:181575905-181583405 GCF_046866305.1 Octopus bimaculoides | reverse complement strand
CTATTTCCTATCTGCTTACACATAGAATGTATGAAAAACGGCTAATAATTCCTTCACACTTTGCTTTTGTTACATTTATTCAAACCGCTAAGAATCCTTCTCAACGCATGGCTATGATGTTCTCCCACTACTCCTGCTCATGATCAGAGATGCACATATTGTCAACCACTAAGGAACATGCTCAAGTGGTTAAAGGTGAAGACAGTGAGAAGTAAATCTGTGGTACTGAGCAGAATATTTGCTGAAATAATATTTCTGCTTTAGTAGTTCAGTGTTGAATGGTCTGAAATGTAATGGAAAATATGTCAGTTCCAAAATATTGATAACCTGGTCACAAAAGCAAAGTTTGAACGGAATAGTAGTCATTTCCTTCGATTTTCAGATAGAAGCAAATAGGAAATAACATACACTGACCAAAGACAAAAGAAAAACAAAAAGTTGTGACACAATGTTATTGACAACATTTATCGTTAATAAGGTGGCGAACTTGCAGAATCGTCAGCATGTCAGACGAAATATTTAGCAGCATTTCTTTCGTCTTTACGTTCTGAGTTTAAATGGTGCTGAGATCTCTTTTGCGTTTCTTCCCTTCGGAGTCAATAAAATAAGTGCCAGTTGAGTACTGGGATCGATACAATCCCTCCCCCGAAATTGGTGGCCTTGTGCCAATAACTGTAGTTAGTTCTGTATTCTGCATAGAGGAGGGCGGCCTAGGTGCTTTACAATTTATTCAAATAAAAATGATTGAAATTATATGACAAACTAAAATACATTTTTTTTTCATGTTTCCAGTCGTGACAATGTATGTACCAAATCAAATTCTACCCCTCTTTCCTAAAATAAGTGTCATTGTTACAAACTGAGGCATCCTTATACATACTAGAAGTATTAGCGGAATCATGTTACAGTATCAAACAAAATGACATATGTTGCTTGCTTGTTCTTTACCTCACATTTTGAGATCAAATCCTCGCCTTTCATCCTTCTAGGGTCGATGAAATAATGTAGCAGTCAAATGTAAACTCCCAGCAGATTTCTAGTTTTGTGCCTTTGTTAAAAACCATGATTTGGTTAAATATGTCTCTTTATAGGTCTGAGTTAAATTCCACCAGGTTTGGCTTTTTTTACCTCCTCACCTCTCTCTTCTTCTTCTCTTCCTCTCCCTCTCTTCTTCCTCCTCTCTCTCTCTTTTCATGAGGTTGATAAAATACATACCGGAGTCGAATCAATTGACAGTGTCCAAATTCCAAATCATTTCATCGTATTCCCACACCACCACCACAACACAGATATGGCTAGATGGTTTAGAAATTCGTTTCGCAATCACGTCTTCTCTTCGAAACTATTGCATATCTGGGTAAGTGTCTTCCACCATAGCCTTTCGTCGGTCAAAATGTTATACATGAAATTGACTAGACGTAAACTGTGCAGAAGTCAGTTGGATAGATTCCTCCTTTAATTCAAAGGTGCAGCCTTATTACATACAGTGACATGTTGGACAGACCTGAGAGATATATCGAGTGTGTATCTAGTATATGTGGAATATTCAGCCACCTACACGTTAATTTATTGAGTATATAGTTCAGTTAATAGTACAACTGAATGTTCTTTGTCGAAACCGATGGAGAATTTATATCACGCTGTAATTATTATTTAAACGAGTTAGTAGAGTGGCAGAAATAATAGAGAAGGGAACCATTTTGTTTAAGCTTAGAAGCTATTTTTTAGGCGTAGTGAGAGAAAGAAACACAGTATCGTTGGCCTCTTTGTAGAACCTCCGAGACTGGTGATGAAAAACGCTTAGAAACCACGTCCAGTGTCTGTAGTATGAAGAAGTGCATAAAAAGTAGCTAGTTCTCCTGTAACGGGATACCAGATATAAGTGTTTGCAACAGAAGAGACCTCAGTGAAAGCATCCATTTGCTAGTGTCGAAGAAGGTTTTAGATTAATTTTAACCACGAGCAAGCTTCTACATTTAGTTTTCGTTTCAATTACGACGCTTGTTGTAATACAACCCCAAGTTGTTGTATATGTTACTCAATCAACTAAGCCATTTCTCACTAGGAGACCTTGGACCTCTGCGAAGATTAATTAATTACATTTGTTTTTGATAATGTCCATTCTTAACCGAGTGCTTGAGATTTATTGATCTTATATTTGTATGAATAGTTTTCTTTGTAATGAGGCAAAAATGAAGAATGTATGTGAATATTACGGTCGGAGGAACAAAACCAGTGAATTAATTTTTGGAACCAGTCGGTGAACTACTATTTGGGAATTTAGATTTCTAGAATTGAAAAAGAAAGTGTTGGAATTAACGTTCAGTCTGAGGACAAATTTAATAAATGTTAAGCGTAGATAGTTGATCTTTTGATCAAATAGAATCTGATAGCTACACCATAAAAATTTATTCCGCAGATATTACATTAATAATTGCAGATATTACATGCCTTCCCTTTCTATTCACTTTAATGCAGTTTCATTGCATTTATTAAGATTTGTGATTGTACAATTCTAGCTAGATTTACGTGTCTGTTCGGAAACGTAGCAATTTCATTGGCAAGTCATTTTCTATTTATAAAGTTTAACCTTCGTTACACCTTTAACAGAAGATTTCGCTGTCATTTTAACATTTACTTTAACGCTTCCTGAGTCTTTGAGTATGCTCCTTAAATTCAAGCTGCTTTGAAATTTACGTGTATACATATTTTTCCCATCTTCCGTTACGCATTTTGTCTCCAACTATAAATATTTCAAGTTGTTCTTTCTATAAATGCATTCCTATTGAATTACGTTTAACAAATCGCATTCACTATTTTATGTAATTTCCTTTTTTTTTTTTTTATATAAATTCCAAATCGAAATATTACCATCATTAATTAAATTCAAACTACTTATTCCATTTAAGATCTACGGATGTCGTTTTACATCTATAAATATAGAGAATCATGAAATGTCGCTCACTTCAAATCAGAGAGCGAAGTATGGAGGCTGAAATGTCTATCTCAAGAATATTTTATTTTTACTTCATTAACAGATAGTAAATAGATTAGCGAAATCAAATCTTATCTTTTAACGATATGAGAAATTGCTACATCCGTTCTGAAAACAGATAGACAGTCTCTTTATTTACCATAATATGGTCACAGCTTCGCTACAAACATTCATGAAACAACTCCTTTTTACACTATTGCTGTTTTAAAAGTTTCGTCTTAAGTAGACAGATAAGTATTATAACTTCAAGGACAATGTCATTGCTATCAATTGGGTTTCTCTTTGCTACTGATACTGTCATACAGAGAACGAGACTAATTTTCTAAATATCAAACTCTCATCAGATACTTGACGGGCAAGAAAGTTATCAGCAGGTGAACCTTAGTCTATTCACCGTTACATCACGCTATCGCTACTCTGTTGCGTCCCTTGCGTTTCCTGGGCTTTAAACCCTTCACCCTCGCCAACTGCCACCTCTTTACTCCCTAATCTTTATGATTTCCAACACTATTCATATGTAAATGACGATAAGGTCTAATAATCGTCATCAGAAAAAAAATATATATTTATCATATTGGCTGTTATCGCTTGTTTATCGCTGATGCTACAAGTACTATTGCTGCTATCATTGCGGCAATCCCTGCTGCTGCTGCTGCTGATCATATTGCTGTCGGTGCTGTTGGTGCTGCTACTCTTAGCTATAGTTATTATGTTCTCTCTCTCTCTTGGTTATAGCTGCTTTATTTGCTACTATTGTTTACGTTGATCTTACATTTTAGACACATATTTTGAAATGTTTACCCATAGAGGAATTTTGTTTTCGAACAGATCTATTTTAGTGGTGTCGCAACAAAAACAATTCTTACTGCAAAAATTTCTTGTTTGAATTCATTTACAGGGATCGAGGTTCGAATGTTTTAACTGAGAGTAAGATAAGATCATTAACCCATTAGCTATAAGAAATAAAGCAGTAAAGGAATAAAAGCGCGTTTCCTGTGGCCCTTGGTAATTTTTCTTGGCATTTTGATTGGCTGTTATCACTAAATGCAATGTTTGTTTTAAAATTTTAGCTGTATGTTTCTGAAGGAAGGCTTAAGTATGAATATCAGGCGAATGAACCAGAGCGACCCTATTTCTAACCATGAAAGGAAAACAAGAAGAGACATTAATGTCTTGAGTGAAGGAATCTCTGGGAAGTAGTGGGAGAGATAAATGATAGGTCTCATCAACAAACTCATGCTCGTGGAATGGCAATGGAACTCGCTTTCTCTTTTCTGTGTAATCAAGGATCATATCTAATGTAATGAGTACTATATATCTTATATGTAAGTAGTTCTCTAGTGTAGGATGAAATTCCACCTTCTGATAGATTATAAATGAAATGAGGTATTTTCTAACCCATAAAAGAAGTTATCTGCCCTTAGTCTTGATTGTGTTTAACTTTGTCGGGTATATTACAGTTTTATTATAGTTTGCTATGAAGTAGTGAGTGTGTAGTAATGAATATTACTTTCTTGAGACAAGCTATGTTTACATTACGGATTTGGTTATTTATTGTGCACAATTTTTTTTTTTTTGATATTTTCGTTGATAACTAAAACGGATTGTTGAGGTTGATTTCAGGCAAGACGTGTGGAAATGAAGGTCGAATGCATAGTAGTGTGATCAATGTAGGAGCGTAGGAGAGTGTATGGTTAACAATGACAGCTATGAGTTGAGAGATCGAAGACAATGGAAAATATAGGGAATGAATATCGTTAAATAATCATCTAAACATGATTAAAAGAAGAGAAGGCAACTCAGACAATAAGTGTTATTGTTAGGATAGTATGGTTACTTGCAGATTCTTAGGGTGGATACAGTGGACTACTTTTGTTGATATTAAGTGCTATAACCAATATACAAACTTTTAGATACAAAACTTTTGAAGTCTTATTGTAGCCGAAACCGAACATTTAAATTTTTATCAACTAAAGGCGTAGGAATGGGTGTGTAGTAAGTAGCTTGCTTACGAACCACATGGTTCCGGGTTCAATCCCACTGCGTGGCACCTTGGGCAAGTGTCTTCAACTATAGCCTCGGGCCGACCAAAGCCTTGTGAGCAGGGTTCGTAGACTGAAACTGAAAGAAGCCCATCGTATGTATATATGTATGTAGATATATATATATATATATATATATATATGTGTGTGTGTGTGTGTGTGTGTGTGTGTGTGTGTGTGTGTGTGTGTGTGTATGTGTGTGTGTGTGTGTGTATGTGTGTGTGTGTGTGTGTGTGTGTGTGTGTGTGTGTGTGTGTGTCTGTGCTTGTCCCCTCAACATCGCTTGACAACCGATGCTGTTGTGTTTACGTCCCCGTCACTTAGCGGTTCGGCTAAAAAGCCCGATAGAATAAGTACTAGGCTTACAAAGAATAAGCTCTGGGGTCGATTTGCTTGACTAAAGGCGGTGCTCCAGCATGGCCACAGTCAAATGACTGAAACAAGTAAAAGAGTGAAAGAGTAAATACACTTCAAATAATGAAATCTTAAGTCGAAAATCATTAATACCTGATAGTCGAACGAGTTAGGAGAATATGTTACAGAACGATACCAGATCAAATGGCATACAACAGATGCAACATTCACAACACATAATAAAAATACATAAAATACACATGGTACTGCATGAACCTAAAACACCCGAGTTATAGAATGAATGGATTCATTATAAACAAGAAAAACAAAAGAAAACTTGTCAAAGAGAACGCAGCATATATCCCGAATAACGAACTGTTAGCGTATATTATAAAAAAGAAAAAGAAAAGTATCGAAACACCAACGAAGCTTCTCAGCTACATGAAACTTCAAACTTGTCAGCTAGCGAGCTTGATTCGTATAACTATTGTAATATAAAAATTCCAGTGTAAATATGAAAACCGTAGATTTCATGACTCAAGCTGTGACATGATCCGCAAGTACGAAACATTCTCGTCGTTTGCTGAAGCAATGAAATCAAGGAATCAAGAAATCATTATAGCACAGTAGAATACGGAACACGTAACAAAACTAGGTAGAATATATATACGAGCTGATAACGCTATCATCCTGTATAGAGCTCCAGAAAACTGATATCAACTATGCAAGCATTACTCTGATAGCGAAGTACCAACCAAAAATCAATAGGATACAGCATTCGCGAACTAAACTAATCAAAATAAGCAGGAATGAACCATTGATTGGTTTTGCAATCTCATTCCCGTATTGTTGGGGTCCTTAACAGATAAAAACACTAAAGGATACTATCAGTTTTAAACTATGGATCTTCTACAGTTAGACTTCGCAAGGAGCGATTCTACATCTTTTTACGGACTCATCGCATTTTGGAGACATATCCTCCTTCTTGTAACGGCTTCCAACTTCCATGTCTCCCACCAATCTCATTTATCTTTCCTTCACTTTTCCTCTCTCCATACACTTAAATACATAACTTACATCCCCCACATACACACAACATAGGTAGCTACTGCACACACATACATACGCACGCGTAATTTTATATATAATCATAAGCACGTACAAAAAGTTCCTCGCATACACAGACACCCACCCGTACATACACACTCATACGCACAAGCACACACAGACACGCAAAAACATACATATAGATCTGTATACACACACTCATACGCACAAACGAGCACACAAACATATGTACACACACAATGATCCCACACAAATACACACACACACATTACCCAACCTCTACACCGCATATCCTACTACTGCTAAACCTACTAATCTGTTACATCCATTGATGCACATAAACACATACGCACGCCTATGCCCCCATTCTACGCAGAGAATCTCCAACACACAACCGCACTAATCGCAACCCACACACGTATGCACATACACGCGCAGACATACAAAAAACATATATACATATATACACTCCACGCACACAAGTATCACACACAGACACACACACACGATGTCCAATTATACACGTCACCGCCTTCACAAATTGTATTCTCTATCTCTCTGCATCTTCCGGTTATCTCTTTTTTTTCAGCCGTGTAACGGTACAGATGCTTTTCTCCGGACTATCCGCTCTTTCCTCCTTTTCCTTTTCTCTGAACTTGTTTTCTTTTTCCGACAAAGAAATGTGTTCGAAACGTCATTTCCACATCTATTTTCTCATCAAAACTTTCTCTGATCGTCAATCTGATATTCACTGTATAAGACTTTAATTCGCTTTTGTTGTGTTCTGCAGTGTTTTTCTTTTACTTCTGTTCTTGAATTTGATATATATATATATATATATATATATATATATACAGGGGTTGGACAAAATAATGGAAATGCCTTAGAATTTCAAGCAAATTCATTTTAATATCAGGTAGGACCGCCTTTGGCAGTAATTACAGCTTGAATTCCACGAGGTATGAACTCGAACAAAGTTTGAATTGTTTCCAAAGGAATTTTTGTCCATTCTTCAGCTAAAACAGTCTCCAGTTCTTGTAG
>NC_142928.1:181565905-181570905 GCF_046866305.1 Octopus bimaculoides | reverse complement strand
TCGCGTGCCAGAGATGATGGAATGATATACAGATGCTGAATGCAACAAATGCCTTTCCTGTGAATATTCGAGGGTGAAGGCCCACGGATGAGCAAAAGAAGAAAGTAGATGTCCAGGGTATGATTTTACGAAACCGCACTGGAGTTCAGTAAGAAAGAAGGAGGACTCCAAGATGATGGGGAGGTTGTGGTTGATGGTAATTCCTGTTGTATGTGAGATGTTACAAGTGAATAAGAGAAGACAATAGCTTGCAGTATTAAAGGGTTGCCCTTCTGTAGAATGGGACTCTCTTACCATACTTCAATATCGGGATATATTGCATGAAAGAGAGGGGGAGGGAGACGAGAGAGGGGGGAATAGAAGACGAGAAAGAAAGAGAGAGGAGAGAGAGCATGAAGACTGATTAGTGAGGACATGGATTGGATCTGGTACCTATTGTGCGAAGCTAAGGAGAGGGATATCACCCTCGAATATCAATGTTTAGAGGAAAATTTTACCGTGTGTAACCAAGTCAATAAAGATATCCTAAGTAGAGAGAAATGAAAATTTCAAATTATTGTAGATTAGGAGTTAACAAAAATAATCTACGACCCAAATGAGAAAGTTCATTTCAACTTTCCTTGTAATGTACACATTTTGAAGAACTTCAATATGTATATTAGTTAAGGAAATATTCTTAATATTTAATATCATTATGCATACAGGTGATTTTGCGCTTACACTTAGTTACAACACATGTTGTAAGAAACTGTTGTAGAGAAAGTCCATGTCCGTTTCCCCGATAACATGAATAATCATAAATACTATTCTGTAAAACATAAATCGTTCAATGTTTTCGTGCTAATCCAGCTTCTGGTTATAAACGGCATTCTGGCAGAAACAAGAGCATGATGATTTATTATCTGTTGATTTCTATCAAAGTAGTACATTATCTTGCACGTATTAGAATGCTTCTGAGAGTTTACACCAAAAATGAATGAACATGTGTTTCGAATGAACTAGGCGTAAGGGTTGTCTAACGAAGAGTAGAATCTCGATATTTAAATTTCTGGTCGCCTTCTTTTCGTGTTTGGATTAAAACCGAGAGAATTTTCATAGCAAATGTCGTTATATTAATCCGTAAGCTCTCCCAATCCTCTCTCTTTATACATACATGCATACACACATACATACATACAAACATACATATATACATATATATGTATATATATAGAGATGTGTGTATGTGTGTATCTATTTATAAATATATTTATATATATGCGAATTATGTAAGCATGCATGTACGCATATATATATATATATATATATATATATATATATATATATATAATTTTCAGAATGAGAAAAACTCCAAGGCTCTTTTACTCTTTTACTCTTTTTTTTTACTCTTTTACTTGCTTCAGTCATTTGACTGCGGCCATGCTGGAGCACCGCCTTTAGTCGATAAAATCGAACCCACAACTTATTCTTTGTAAGCCTAGTACTTATTCTATCGGGTTTGGTCGGCCCGAGGCTATAGTAGTAGACACTTGCCCAAGGTGCCACGCAGTGGGACTGAACCCGGAACCATGTGGTTGGTAAGCAAGCTACTTACCACACAGCCATTCCTGCGCCTCTTATCTAAATTAACTATTGCTTAACCATTTCCTCATACCGTTTCCGATGAAGGAATATATAAATTATCCCGAAACAGCTGTAAGACCTTCTATTTATAAATGTTCTAAAATCTTTCACAGCCTTGGATTTTTATCTCATTCTGAATTTTTTTTATATATACACATGCTGATATATGACCTACGTTGGACTTCTTATCCGCATTATCACCGAACCTGGAGCTTAACTATGGTCTGTCCATAGCACTTACTCAGCATTACCTGACACATTTGGGTCTTATTGACATCATTACCTCTCATAACCTCTCTCTCTCTCTCTCTCTCTCTCTCTCTCTCTCTCTGTATAGATATATATATATATATATATATATATATTCTTTATGTGAGTTTGTGTGTTGAAGCATACTCTGTTGTGTCTGGGCAGAGTCATTCTCTTTTAGTGCCTTATAGTTTAACACACTCACTGGAAAAATTTCCACTCACTTACTAAATATTTTTCTAAAATTTTAACGGCGAATGTGTTAAAGTATAAGGCACTAAATGAGAATCACTTTCCCCAGAACAAACAGTATGTATATATATATATATATATATATATATATATATATATATATATATATATATTTAACACATCCATTATAACCTGAATTGTCTAATTGATATTTCTTACAAAGGCTGCTTCATAGACACACACTCACACATACATACGTAAAAATCTATCTATCTGTCTGTGTGTCTATCTATCTATCTATCTATCTATCTATCTATCTATCTATCTATCTATCTATCTATCTATCTACCTATCTATCTATCTATATGCATTTGTATATGTGCGTGTATGTGAATGCCTGTATACATGTAATAAGTTCCCTTACCGTTGTTAATGAATTTGGGGGGATGTGCATGTTGATGCTTAAGAGAAACTTAATAAAATATCAATTTTAGCATAAACTCAATTGTGGAGGTAAGGAATTAGTTTATTACACTATATTTCTAGTCACAGTTGTCCCAATCTTCATCTAGGCAATTCATAATTTATATGTCTAAACTATCAGGAGGAACAAGAAACTTTTATTGAAGTTTAAATGTAATTGAACCGCATGAATGAAAATTAAATAGACAAAGCTACCAAAAATGTTTTTACTTGTATGTTAAATACAGTTTTGTTCTTTACGTGCCACAGTTGATTCTTGAGTTTGTTTTGCCGTACCTTAAACAACTAACATCTGCAAGAAGAAAACGGTAGACATAATGTTCGTATCTCAGGTGACGCCCATGAGATAACAGCTTTTGAGTGAAATATCTTTTGGGTGCCTTTAGTAGATTCCATTCTGTTCCAAGAAACTGGGCCGGGTTTCCAGTTTCAAGATACTTTCTTCCTTCCATTTCACCTGTTTTAGGAATCCCTATAAAACGTGAAAGCTACAGCATTCCCTTCTTATTAAAATATAAAAAAAAATACATATCTGTTCAAGTGTATATGAATGCGTTTGAGGATAGATACGTTGAAGTTACTATTTGAAATATAGTCGGCACAAGCACCAATTTTGTTCTTTCTAGAGAGGCACAATTACTTTTTATTCTGCCTTCAGTCAAATTTTCCTATATTTATTGGAAGATGAATAAATGGAAGAAAATTAGTCATTCGATTTTTGAACAATCTAACCTATATACGTATGACATTATAACTACCTTTATATGCAATAAATGTACCGTGTAAAACAGAAAGACTTGTTACAAATAAGAACGAGACAGCCAACACGTTAGGGTGTAGGAGGGAGAAGTCGGTCAAACTCATATAGAAAGACGTGTCGTAATATGGTATAGCGTAAACACAAGCGAGAAGCAGACGACAATTTTAAAATCGATCTGAAAAAAAAACCGAGAAAAAGAAAAAAGAAAAATGGAGACATCAAAGGTTAGAAAATATAACTTTTCTCTATATTTCACTTATATATATATATATGGGTATATTTTTTATTGTAAGTTTTAGGGTTTCATAACGTAATGACAGATAATTTGTTGTTTGTATTTTGAAGTTATCGTAATTACCATTACAATTTTGTTATATAAGAAACATAATTTGTTTTCTTGGTGAAATTATATTGCAATTCCATGAAAATTTCTTTCATACACAAATATTTAGTAAATAAATTCCTAATCGAATTACATATTTTCCTCTCTCATCTTTTTATCTTTTTTTTTTTTTGTAATTCTAAATCACAATTTTCAAACAAAATATATATGAATACACGAGGGTTGTGTATCTTAATGATATCGCGAAAGAGTATCTGAAGAGGGAACGGTGAATGAAATATTGTATCACATACAATATTAAGAGCCTCTTTTTTTTTATTGTTATGTACAGCTTCTAATTCTCTACATTTTAGCATAGAATTTTAAATTTTCACTATGTATTGAAATTATTTAATAGAATCGTTGCAGAAATACACACTTCAATTTTAAGTATATAATTCATCATATGTATGTTTGTATGTATGTGTGTATTTATGTATGTATGTATGTATGTATGTATGTATGTATGTATGTATGCATGTATGTATATGAGTGTGTATGTGTGTATGTATTATTATAAATATATTATATATATGCATATATACATACACATACATTTATATGTGTATGTATACATACATACATACATAAATACATAATACATATATACATATATATATATATATATATATATATATATATATATATATATATATATATATATATATATATATATATGTATATATATATATATATATATATATATATATATATATATATATATATATATATATATATATATATATATATATATATATATATATACATATATATATATATACATACATACATACATACATACATACATATATAAAATATGATGAAAAGTGGTTAGTTTTCAGTTTATAAAGGTGTTTCACTTCTGTGGTGATTAGAATACCCAGAGCTGAACACTCTCTACACAAGCAGCTTATTCAGAATATTCTTTTGGTTTTTGGTGGATATTGAGAAATGCGTTACGCTGTGCTGTGTATAAAGAATATTCATCTATGATCTTTGTGAGGTGAAGGAATTCAATACATTAAGAAGAGTAAAGAATTATAAAGAATTAATAAGAAAAACTAAAAGAGCAATAACAAAAATATTTGAAATAAAATATAAACAAATGCTTCACTTCTAATGTTTCATTTATTTGGTCTCATTTGCATCCTGCTTAACTGTATTGCACTGCAGTTTTTATAAAGCATTTTTATGAAACACTCCTGCTTTCAGGATACATCTCTTCCTGATGGAAACGGAATAAGCTAGCTTTTAAGTGAGATGATGGTCTTGTTGTTGTTGTTGTTGTTGTTGCTCTTCTTCTTCTTCTTC
>NC_142928.1:181548405-181560905 GCF_046866305.1 Octopus bimaculoides | reverse complement strand
TAGGCAAATATACATACATTCAATCATATCGACACTCGCGCACACTCATGTATACACGTATTTAGTTGGCGAGAGAGAGAGAAAGAGAGAGAGAGAGAGAGAGAGAGAGAGAGAGAGAGGGGAGAGGGAGAGAGAGATAGAGAGATAGAGAGATAGAGAGATAGAGAGATAGAGAGAGAGGGAGAGGGAGATAGAGATAGAGAGAGAGAGAGACAGAGAGAGAGGGTGAGACAGATGGACAGTTAGAGATAAAGGATGGATAGATAGATAGATAGATAGATAGATAGATAGATAGATAGATAGATAGATAGATATGAGTGTATTCTGTATGCTTCTGTGTGTGTGTACATGTGTGTGTACGTGCGTGCACCCCGACGCATATATCTTCACATACGTGTGTTTATGCGTACTTGCTTATATATTTATTTAAATATATGTTTGTATTTATGTATGTATGTATGTATGTATGTATCTGTCTATCTATCTATCTATCTATCTATCTATCTATCTTTCTATCTATAGATCTATCTCTGTGTACATATAAACAAACACTAAGCATAAACAAACACATGCACAAAGACACACGCTCCTATGCACACACACACACACACACACACACACACACACACACACATACGTACATACACATGCAAAGACACACACACATATATGAAACAGATGCTTTGCTCCATCACTATTTTGAGGTGTCTATTTCCTTATTTCTCGTCACCTCTATAAGATAAAACGCATCTATGCATACAGACGTGCGTGCATACATTCATACTGACGCACATACATTTATACATGCATGCATGCATACATACATAATACATACATACATACATGCTGTTATGTCTCAATTCTACACAGTGGCTGTTTGAGCTACGAAATCCTCGTCGCCACTGTTATGTCTCAACGCTACTGTTATCTAGCACCTTCGGATGATCTCTACTCAACCGCTACACAGCTGCTACTCGACTGCTACTCAATACTCCTACCACGGCCAGACTACCTCTATTTATATGTCTTGGGAGATCCTAAATCTTCGCCTGGGGGCGTCGACACAAAGCATACATACATACATACATACATACATACATACGTACTTACGTTCACACACATGAAATCTCACAGTGAGGTAGAGGCTATAGCCACTCATAATATGGAAAAAATACTGGTGGAACGTCTCAGCGAAAACCCGAATAAAATGAAAATATAATTGACCTGACATAATGATTTGTGACAGATAAGAGGATATAGAGCAGAGGAAATCACCTACGCTTTACTATTCAGAAATTTACTGCTACTCCACCGGGATTACAAGTTCAGATCGATACCTGTAATTATTGGAGCACTAAGATATATAGCACACTACCTAAGCTTCAGTCTTTCGAGAATAAGCTTCTCAGAACCGGAGGGGAAAAAAGCTAATGAGAAGATTACAGATACAAAACATCAATGGAATTGTCAAAATTGTTCAAATGCTTAGCATTTAAGCATATGTGTGTATTTGCCTAGACATGCAACTACATGCCTGAGAATACATACATGAAACAAAACTTAAAACTTTGCGCATGCACTAGTTGAAATATTGAACAAATACAAACAAACGTCACAAATAACGTTGTTAATGTTGTTTCAAATTTTAATGAAGAGACTAGGATCTAGATTAGAAACCGCATTTCTCATTTGACAAGAGATCTAGAGATAAAACTAAATACTACATTATATATATACTCCAAACATACATGCATACATATATACATACATACACACATATGTACGTACGTGTATATGTATTATGTGTGCAACTATAAGTCTATCTAGCTATAAATCCATCTATCTATCTAACTATCTATCTATCTATCTATCTATCTATCTATCTAAAACAACACCACAATCAACTCCAACACCAAAACCAATTAGGGAAACAACACCACCACCAACATCAAAAGATAGACCAACACCAATACCAAGAACAACAACGAAGAAAACAAACATCAACGAAGAAAAAACAAATGCAAAACCTAAATCCCCAACAACACACACACCACACAATACAGGCATAGAACCTGATGCCTTGCCCTTACCCCCCTCTGATCTGTCGGACTTTTCGTCAAACGATGACAGTCCAGTGGAATGGCAGATAGCCACAGGGGGTAAGAGAAAAAGATTAAAAAAGACAAAACCAAGCACAAGCAAAGCAGGGAGGTACACAAACCCTGAAAGCCCCTTACAAAACCAAACTAACACCAACACCAACACCATAAAAACGCATACAATGCTCTCGGCCATAAACACAAAAGACATAAAATTAATGGAGTATATTGCATATCACACAAACATATGTGAAGATGACATGAAAACAAACAATCATCCAAGAACAACACCACCAGAACATATAAAAATATTACATTTGACACCAACACAGCACCACACACTCAAATCCCTCTATCCAAATGCGGTAGGGGGTTTCCAAAAATACCTCTCTAAAAAATTATACAAAGACTTACTCATAGACACTTCTAAGGAGGAACAGTGTAAAACTGTCGAAATGAGTAAGTAACCTTCTCTCTCGACTCTTTACACTTTTCGACTAAATTATGCTTAAAATAGGTTGTGTAAATGTACGTGGCTTGGCGTCAGCTTGGAAGCAAGGATATCTTCTAAATGACATCAGGTCACAGAACATAGAAATAATAGCTATCAGTGAAACCAGACTCAGTAACCCGCGGACCCTCAAGTCCATGTTTGGCGGACAATTCGACATTTATTTTTCTCCCTGTCTGCCAAACATGGGTGGTGGTGGTACCGCGGTGTTTTTTCGAAAGAGTCTGAACCTAAAAGTAAGGCCAATATTCCTAGACCCGGAGGGTAGGCTGGTTGTCGTGGACGTCGATGGTACAAACGGATGTGCTTTCCGTCTGATGGCAGTGTATGCACCGTCCTTAACGGGTCGGGCGGATTTCTTTAGACGTCTAGAGTTTTTCCTGGGAACGTCAAGACCTTTACTATTAGTAGGGGACTGGAACGCTACCTTGGACACGCATCTAGACTATGTGGGAATGGATAGGAGTAGAAGGGGATGTAAGTGCCTTAAAGACCTGCTCAGACGTTTCCATTTGTCTGACAGGTTCCGACTCGACTATCCGAACGTGCCAACGTGGACTTGGACAAACCGCGTCGGATCGTCGAGATCGTATCTAGATAGAGTTCTATGTAGGACAGCGGATAGAGTTAGTGTAGGATGTCCACAATTTAAAATAGTCAGCTACACGGATCACAAATTTGTGACGTGTACGCTCGACTTAGATAAAACACATAGGCAGGGTCCCGGTTACTGGAAACTGAACGCTTCGCTCTTAGCGCGGCAAGTTTACAGGAACCGGATTAACGAATTAATTAAGAGGGCGTTAACAGGAGCCATCGTTAACAACCGATGGTGGTTTGCCCTGAAAATAGCAATTAAATCGGAATCTATTAGGTTTAGTAAAGAACTAGCGATAGATCGAAATAGAATAGAGGGAGACTTAGTCAAGAAACTAGAAGAGGCACTTACAACTGGCAGCGCAACCAACGTTTTGGCAGCGAGGATGGCCCTCGACCAACACCTCAACGCCAAACACGAAGGTTGCGTCGTCAGAGCTAAAATGCGTGCCTTAAGGAACGAAGGGATCGAAGCTGCGCGAGAAGCCCGGGTGGCGGAGGCGCAACGCGGTGACAGAGCCACTATTCGGTCTCTAATTGATGAACAAGGATGCAGTTTACTCGAACCCGAAAGGATGTGTGGGGCCTTTCAACAGCACTTTGCTCGACTGTTTGGTGCGAGCGGTGGGTCGGAACGCAGGATGGACTTCAGTGCCTACCTGACTGGCCTGCCGCGGCTCACGGCGGGAGAAGCAGAGTGTTGTGAGGGTCCCATCACAGCTGCTGAAATAAGGGATGCTATGGCGGGCTGCGCGAGGGATAAGTCGCCTGGATTGGATGGTCTACCCTACGAGCTGTATTGCCAAATGCCAGACTTGTTTGGAGACCTCTTGGCATCAGTCTACTGCAACTGGCAACAAAACGGGAGAATTCCCAGTTTCGTGAGCCGAGGTGCAGTGACATTGCTGAAGAAAGACCCAAACAAGGGGAATTTTATAGATAATTTCAGGCCCATCACTCTGCTCAACGCAGATTTGAAAATTTTGGCCAAAGTAATAGCCGAGAGGTTGGCGCTTGTCATCGATAAACTGGTCGACAAGGCGCAAACATGCGCAGTGCCGGGCAGAAGCATCCATGACAACCTCCACCTCATGCGCTACATCATGGACAGGGTAGTTAAGGATCCTGGCATGGGTGGGGCGTTGATCAATTTAGATCAATCTAAAGCCTTCGATAGGGTGGACCATCGATACCTGGCGGCCGTCCTCAGGGCGGCTGGCTTTGGTCCCGTTTTCCGCGGTTGGATCGCTGCCTTGTATAGCGGCATCCGATCGGTAATTCGGGTGAACGGTCACCTGTCAAAACCTTTCGACATCAAGCGTTCGGTCCGTCAGGGATGTCCCCTGTCGGCGCTTCTGTATGTATTGACGCTCGAACCACTACTGCGGAAGCTGGCGACACTGAGGGGTATCCCACGGGAGCTGGGTTGCGGGACGAGCGTGTCTGCATATGCGGACGATGTCACCGTCATAGTGTCGAGCGAAAAGCACGTCGAGATGCTAAGCGAGACACTTAAAGAATACGAAACGGTGACAGGAGCAAAACTTAACCCGGAAAAGTCGGTGGGTTTGCTACTCGGCACCTGGAGAAGCAAGCCTATACCGTCCAACAGTGACTCCGTAGTGGGACGCTGGACGGACGGACCGGTTAAACTGCTCGGGATCTGGTTCAATCCGGACCTCCAGATGGATAAGAACTGGGACGAAATCACCAGTAGAGTAATCAAACTCAGCCAAACATGGGCCGAGAGAAAGTTATCTCTAAAAGGTCGGGCGGAGGTGGCTAATGCGTATATCGCATCAGTCATTGATTACCGCCTGACCGTCGTACCTTGTCCCAATGCCACCATCACGAAACTAGAACGCATACTCTTCCGCTTTCTGTGGAAGGGTGGCGTTCCGATGGTGAGGCGATCCATTTGCTGTCAACAACCGTTACATGGAGGACTGGGGATGCCGTGGTTAATGATGCGCAGACATGCGCTGAGACTGCGGCATCTCTGGAACTTCATTGAAGACGGTGAACAGGTGTGGGCGCCGTTTGTGAGGCTCGCCTTCCCGCAGCTCGTCTCACTCACCGAACTGCAAACATGGATCAAAAAGAGACCGAAACTGGGCGATTGGCACCGCGAGTGTCGCCAAGCTCTACAACAGCTCTGCCGTCCGGGATCAAACTTGTGCAACTTACAAACGACCAATGCGTTCTATAGAGGACTAGTGGAGGGGAGGTCCGACGACACTCTCGGGGCAAACCTGGGTGTCGACGAGAAATTCCTAACTCGCCTTTTCAAGACAACGTTCGGGCCGGGGCCTATGGATAATTTCCAGAGATCCCTGGCTTGGCAATGCTATCGGGACGCACTACCAGTTCGAGAGAAGGTCTACAGACACGGTTCGAAAACCACCGGACCGACCTGCCCGAGATGCGGTCAGAGCGACGAAACCGTTCTGCACGCACTCGTGCAGTGTTCAGATATTTCAGAGCTGTGGACCTTCGTCGAACGGCTGCTGTCGCGTGTGGGACGAGCCCGCTTATCGGCCGAGTCTATCGTGAATATTGTTCCGCCACCTTCCTTTAAACGGGAAGGAAAAACGGTTTACGTAACACTGATAGCTATGGCGAAAGAATGTGTGTGGTGGACGCGTTTGAAAGGTTTACAAACAAACACTTTCCTCTCTGGTCAGTCCCTCGTCAACTTTTTCAAGTACCACTTGAAAAGGAGGATGAGGATAGAGAGGAAAGCGTTGTCGAATGAAAGCTTCAATAAAAAATGGGTAAATGTGGCAAAATTGGTGAGTATGAAAGACGACACCATTTTAAGCATTAATTTGTAACAAAAAGAGAAAACGAGAGAAAAGGTACTTACTTTTATGTACATTTTGAACTGCCTGAGGTGACCTTGGTGCTTTTTTGTAGGTTTTTCACTCAAAGGATACACCTAAACTGTAAACAATATTTATTCCCGTTTTTGGGAAGATTTATAATTTTTGTACACCACACACCCCAACGATTACAATCCCTATTGATTTGACTTTTCTTTGTGTGTCCCACCCAGCCCACCTCGAAAATGAAAAACTCTACGCTTGTATTTCGTCCAATTTCTGTGTTCAGCCCTGTGTGGCTATAATAAAAACATATCTATCTATCATGTGCATGTGTGTATCTACACATACACACACACACGCGCGAACACACACACACACACGCGCGAACACACACACACACACACACACACACACACACACACACACACACACACACTATGTGGACGTACACATATAATACACTCGCAAATACTCACGTATGCTCGTGTATGAGAAATCAATAATTTTCTAAAATCGATCACTTATGTAATCATTTTTTGCAGTGTTAATTTTGCAATGTTTGTTTGTCTTTTACGTAAGTTAATATATATATATATATATATATATATATATATATATATATATATATATATAACGCAAACATACACATAAGCGCCGCTTACGCACTCAAAATATACACACGGTCGCATAGATATATCTGTTAAAATTGAATTTCATACCACGTCGGCAGATGCATATTCAAATTTTGATGTGAAGTTGAAGAATGAGGATAAAAACAGAGAATATAGCTCTGTTATTATTCACTCTTAATACAATATTGAAGATACGAACGTGCATATCTGATCACTGTTGTTTTCGTCTGCAGAGAACACTCCTAAGTAGACGATGCCTGTTCATAACTCACGTCGTTCACTGATATCTACTATCGTTGGAACAGTGAACTGGTTCAAACGGAGATGTTTAAGAACTAATAGAAAATGTGAATGGCACAATTTTTTCGTGGTAGGGTAACACATATTTCAGTATGGTATGTTCTGTTTCGAAGAGAATATCTCTCATTACCCGGTGTTAAAAGCATCCAATCTTGTGCTACCAGTAGTATAGGACTAGCAAACAGAGACAGAACCAATGAATGTACTAGAAAATACACTATAGCTTTGTTAATCAATGCATATCTTTCTCTTTCTCCCCCCTCTGCCTTTATCTATCTATCTATCTATCTATCTATCTATCTATCTATCTATCTATCTATCTATCTATCTATCTATCTCTTCATATATATATATATATATATATATATATATATATATATATATATATATATATATATATATATATATAGATATTTCGTTTTGGGATTTGGTTTGCAAGATTTTTTATGTGAGTTCGTGTGTTGAAGCATATTCTGTTGTGTCTGGGGAGAGTCATTTTCTTATCGTGCCTTAAAATTTAACACACTCACCGTTAAAATTTCCACTTATTATTTTTTATTTTCCTAAAATTTTCGTTGCGTTTTGCAACCTTTTCAATAGTCTTGACTATATATAAATACGGACAAAAACATGCATACGCATACATATATATATATGTGTGTGTGTGTATGTATGTGTATATGTATGTATGTACGTATGTATGTATTATGTATGTATATATATGTATATATATATATAATATGTATATGTATGTCCTTACTTATGCATCACATTCACACATAGACGCTCACACACACAGAGATATGATGTGATCACTTATCTCCTTTTTGTATTCATATAACTTTTTCATTCATGTACTCTTCTTAATGTATACATATATGTGTGTCCATGTGCATATACACTTACACACACACGCCTACACACAAGCGTATACATATACATACATATACATGCAAATGCACTCACAAAAACACACGAACACACATACATTCATACACATATATACACAAATGGTTATACACATTTTTCCATTTCGCCTGATTTTTTTTTCTACAAGTATTGATTCGCACTTAAAAATAAACGCACACTGATATGTCTCTGAACGGACGAATCCATGTATGTATGTATGTATGTACGTAAGAATCTATATATGTATGTACGTATGTATGAACGTGCACGTGTGTATCTATGTTGATATGTATGTACGTATGTAATTATGTATGCATGTAAGCATGAATGTATATATGTATGTATATTGATGCATACATATGCATCTGTCATATATCTAGCTATCTAGTATGCAAATAGCTATCTATGCGCGCACAAATATATGTATGCCTGGATATGTATATATTTACGTGAGTGCACATGCGCTCTCCTCAGCGTCTATGTGTATGTTTTTATGTGTTTTTGTGTAATTGCATGCGTACGTATGCCTATGTATGTGCGTGAACACCATAACCTTTGAACATTTGTTCGGCTGAAAAACCTATTCAGTCTTATGTTTCATGCACTCTGTGTGATATCGTTTTATAAACTGTGACTGCCTAAGATAGTTTTCTTCAATCAGTGTCATTCTCCTTCCCCGCTCTAATCTATTTATGGATTTATTTACTTATTCTTTCTTGTTGAAATCTTGACATTTAGAAACACAGTTGTTCACGACATGATTTATAAACAAGCAAACACAATAAATACTTGTTGTTGTTAGTTAAGAGTTTAATTAATTAGTTTTCTTCTTTTTTTAGCCTTCTGTTTGTGTTTGTCGCTGTAAATATATATATATGTGTATATATATATTGTGTACATGTTTTTTGGTAAACTACTTCATGGAAAGAAACAAGACTTCTTATACATACGTAGCTACATAGATATAAAGATAAATACACGCGTGTGTGTGTGTGTGTGCGTGCGCATGTGTGTGAGTTTGTGTATATGTGCTACGTAGTGTTTCTTTTGATCAACTTCTTTAAGGTAGTTTTATCAACTACTTTCATATTAGAATATCTTTTTTTTTTTTCAAATTGTATCATTTATTCAGTTACGAAATTCTCTTTATTCTACATTTGACAATGTAAAAATAGTTAGAGACATCTAATGAAAGAAAGAAGTAAAAATTATAAATTTTGAGTTGTAACACGCGAGTAATATAGAATGAAGTGCAAAGCGAAAAATTATGAAGACAAAGCCGGTAACGTGAGGAACCAATTTTGCTGCGAGTTTCATTTGAAATAAATAACGATAAATGAAGTAATTAATATTATACATCTTTGAGTGAATGAAATCACCTATTCGAAGTTTATTAAAATTAAAAATTTTATTTAGTTCTTACTTCAATGGTTGTATCGTTAAGAATATCGCATGGCAACTCCATAGCTTCGTGTTTGATTCCATTGCGTGGCACCTTGGGCATATAACTCAGCCTCGTATATTACAAGAATTTAGAAACCAGAAGCAAACCGAAGCTGTAATCAGTAGTATCATTTTAAATAATTTTTGTTGCTGGTGTACGGTGGTGAGCTGGCAGATTCGTTTGCACGTCGGGCAAAATACTTAGCGACATTTCGTCCATCTTTACATTCTCAGTTCAAATTCTACTCAGGTCGACTTTGCCTTTCATCCTTTCAGGGGTCAATAAAATAAATACCTGTTGAGCACTGGAGTCGATGTAATAGACAAGCACCCTCCCCAAACTTGCTGGCCTTGTGCCAAAATTTGAAAGAAGTAGTTATTGCTAGTGGTGGTCTTTAGTTCTTGGAGAGCTATTGACGGAAAGGGATTATTATCAGAGATATTCCAGCCATGACTATCACACCCATATTTTCTGGCATGGTGTATCATTATTCAAAGATTATTCAGAGTCATTCAATTAAAAAAAAAAACTGTTGAGTCAGATTTAAGGATGATCTTGATGTCATTTCTAGTGATTCCTCGGAGGTTAGGGCAGCGGACTCGCGGTCATAGGATCGCGGTTTCGATTCCCAGACCGGGCGTTGTGAGTGTTTATTGAGCGAAAACACCTAAAGCTTCACGTGGCTCCGGCAAGGGATGGTGGCGAACCCTGCTGTACTCTTTCACCACAACTTTCTCTCACTCTTACTTCCTGTTTCTGTTGTGCCCTGTAATTCAAAGGGGCCAGCCTTGTCACACTGTGTCACGCTGAATATCCCCGAGAACTACGTTAAGGGTACACGTGTCTGTGGAGTGCTCAGCCACTTGCACGTTAATTTCACGAGCAGGCTGTTCCGTTGATCGGATCAACTGGAACCCTCGACGTCGTAAGCGACGGAGTGCCAACAACAACAGATGCCATTTCTAGTGAGTCCCCAGAGGTCCATATAAGATTTTGTTGTTAAAATTTTGTGCAATGAATTGGCGATATTTCTACAATACACAAAAGATTTTAACAATATTATTATACAATTCCTTATAATATTCAAAAATATAATAGCATTTTTAAAGCATCAAATGGCAACGGAGGATGGGGGAGGAGTCCACCAGAGTAAAATAGGAATCGAAGGGGTCCATAGAGAGAAAATGTCTGAGAAACACCTGTGTCCAGTCTCGCAAATTTGCCGATAAATTCTGGTTGTTATCGTTTTGTTATTGTCGAGGTCCAGATTAGGTACACATGAAAATATCCAGAAGCGTAACGCTTTCTCATTCTTCTCTCATTTTCGCAAAACCTTTTTCTGTCTGTCTGTCTGTCTATCTATCGAACTGTCTCTCTCTCTCTCTCTCTCTCTCTCTCTCTCTCTCTCTCTCTCTCTCTCATTTTTGCGCGCGCGTGTGGATGTGTGCGTGTGTGCGAGTATGTGCGTATATAGACGCGTGTGTGTGCGTGCAAGCGAGAATGTGCGTATATAGACGTGTATATGAACCTTTTTTGTGCGCGTGTGTTTGAGCGTGTGTAAGATCTTCCATTGGAAGATCTTAGTGTATGTATAAATTATTTTTGGCGAATGTGTGTGTTTCAAGCGAGTGTGGACGACCGTATGCACACAGGTACATGTATGTGGGTGTGCGGGCAAATGTATGTATGGACATGCGCGCATACGCGTTCGCCATGAGCATATTTACTCCATTACTTTTTATTCTTATTGCTTATTTTTTACACCTTTTTACACATTGTTCTGTATTTTGCCTTTAGCCCTGTTTTTTTTCTTGTGCATGTGCGTATATAGACGTGTGTATTAACCTTTTGGTGTGCGAGCAGGTATGCGTGTATGTATATATTTTTGGGCGAATGTGTGGGTGAGCATGCATGTGTTTCAAGTGAGGGTGGATGAGTATATATATATATATATATATATATATATATATATATATATATATATATATATATATATATATATATATAGGCACATGTACGTGGCTGTGCGGGCGCGCAGGTGCATGTATGGACATGCGCACTTAGGCGATTGCTATGAACGTTTTTACTCCCTTACCTTTACTATCTC
Source organism: Octopus bimaculoides (assembly GCF_046866305.1). Lineage (NCBI taxonomy): Eukaryota > Metazoa > Mollusca > Cephalopoda > Octopoda > Octopodidae > Octopus > Octopus bimaculoides. The sequence continues at coordinate 181,549,481 of NC_142928.1, read as the reverse complement.
CCCTTACTTAGCAGTCATTCTAATAGCTCTTTTGTCTTAATAACGGTCAATCACACAGTGATTTCCCTTTGTTTAATGGTCATTTTCATAGCACTTTTTTGATGGCCCGATTACTGAAGAGATGCCGGCGTCGGTTTCTGCCCCGACATCCGAAACTCAAATTTTTATCATGGCTACCAAATAATTGTCAAATATTATATTTACATATATATATATATATATATATATATATATTGGGTTGTCCGGAAAGTTCGTGCTGATTTATAGTAGCTTACCATTCGACTTATTTTAGAACATGGTTGAGCCCATAAAATAGGATTTGACTACACCTTCATTTAGAGCACAATTTAAGCTATCTTTTCGTGGAAGAAGGTTTATGTTCCTATAAAGTGTTAATTCTGTAACCCTTTAAAATGAAAGATAAGAAAGTTCATTTTCGGCACCTGATGCTTTTCTTTTTCCGGAAAGGGAAAAATGCTTCACAAGCAATCAAAGAAATATGCACAGTTTACGGTGATGTTTCTTTATCCGAAAGAACTGTACGGAAGTGGTTCGCAAGGTTCCGAGATGGAGAATGTAGCCTTATTGATAAAGAGCGATCAGGCAGACCATCCACTACAGATGATAACCAAATCAAATCATTAATTGAGAATAACCCACATTGCACAACCCGAGAATTGGTAGAAAGTTTCAGCCTATCAAAATCCGTCGTTCATGAGCACCTGGTAAAGCTTGGGTACACAAATCGCGACGATGTTCGGGTACCACATGAGTTGAGTGAGAATAACATTTTGGATCGCATTTCCATCTGTGATTCGCTTTATAAACGGGATGAAAACGCGCCTTTTTTTTAAAGCAAAATGTGACAGGTGATGAGAAATGGATTATCTACCGAAATGTTCAGAGAAAGCGATCTTGGAGTAAGTGACATGAGACACTCTTAGCCACCCTAAAAGCGGGTCTTCACCCTAAAAAAGTCTTGCTTTGTGTCTGGTGGGTTTGGAAAAGAATTCTGTACTATGAGCTTCTCCCAAGTAACCAGACAATTAATTCTGAGAAATACTGCACACAACTGG
>NC_142928.1:181535905-181545905 GCF_046866305.1 Octopus bimaculoides | reverse complement strand
CGCACAACTTTGATACGCATTTACCCTATGTGCAACAGTATTCAATCAAATATACGCAGGATTAAACACTAACCGTAATACACACACACACACACACACATATATATATATATATATATATATGTATACATATGTATACATATATGTGTATATATATATCTACATATATATATATATATATATATATATATATATATATATATATATATATATATATATATATAAATTTAGATTCAAGGTGAATATGGTACTTAAGTTTAGGCACCAGAATTAAGTATGGTATTATCCATACAATTCCAAAATAAGGTGATTAAAGTCAAAATAAGCAACAAGGATATCTAAAGTTAATGCAGTACAATCGTTTCATGCGACTCCATTTATTTATGCAATGTGAACATTACATTAAATGTAAAATGCAGAGCATTTACATTTAATGTAATGTAATGCGCGCGCACGCACGCACGCACACCCCCACATACACCCACATACCCACACACCCACACACACACACACACACAAAAAGGTTAAAGATCCCCTTTGGTCAAGAAAGACCATGGGATTGCACCTAGAAAGATACCCTCGGAGGCACGCATCCGGGCAAGGCTATTTATAGAAGATGAACAGTAGCCCATGCTTACCATTCTGTCCTCTCCACGCCACCGATGTTATCCAAAGGAAAGCCAAAGGCCAATACAGCTTGGCACCAGTAACGTTGCTACTCTTTTCTACACCTGAGGAAACTGGAGCAACGTGAAATAAAGTATCTCTTTTATATATAATATAATATATGTATATATATATATATATATATATATATATATATATATATATATATATATATATATATATATATATTTATACGCATATTGTCAGAAACAATAGTAGCTTCTTGGCGCAGAGGTCCGTAATTTTTTATCCCATACCGAAGTTCGATAAGCTGAAAACAGTGTTTTTTATAGTTCACGGTGGAGTTCTTTCATTTGCAAACATTTGGTCCAGGGTTTCCGCTCTCTTGTCTGATAAAGTAATTTGAGTGGCAACGCATGCTGATCGAATTGTTGTACAATTTTAAAGGAGGGTTCTAGTTAATTTGATCAACCCCAGTTTTTGGCTCCTACTTATTTTATCAACGCCAAAAGGAGGAAATGCAAAGCCGACCTCGGTGGAATTTGAACTAAGCTGGTAAAGACTGACGAAGACTCTGCCGTCTTGCCGCCTTGATTTGTTTTAATATTAAACATCATTAGGGCGGCGAGCTGGCAGAAACGTTAGCACGCCGGGTGAAATGCTTAGCAGTATTTCGTCTGCCACTACGTTCTGAGTTCAAATTTCGCTGGGGTCGACTTTGCCTTTCATCCTTTCGGGGTCGATTAAATAAGTACCAGTTACGCACTGGGGTTGATATAATCGACTTAATCCGTTTGTCTGTCCTTGTTTTTGTCCCTTCTGTGTGTAGCTCCTTGTGGGTAGTAAAGAAATAAAAAGCGTTAGCATGCCGGGCGAAATGCTTAGCGGTATTTCGTCTGTCTTTACGCTCTGAGTTCAAATTCCGCAGAGGTCAACTTTGCCTTTCATCCTTTCGGGATCGATTAAATAAGTACCAGTTACGCACTGGCTTCGATATAATCGACTGGCCCCACTCCCCCAGAATTTCGGGCCATGTGCCTAGAGTAGAAAAGAATATTAAACATCACTTGTAATATTAAGTGCATCTAATTTTACTGTTAACACTCGACTGATTCTGCAGGCTGTTGGTGTTATGAACCATCAATCTGAGACAGACACCTTCTTCAATCCATTTACGTGATTTTCTCCAATTTATTCTTTCAAAAACGTGCTTTGCACCTTATATTATGAGCTATTAGTTTCAGCTACATCTGCATACGCCGATATCTCCTTACTTTAAAATATGATCTAAAATACACATCATGCGCACAAACGCATATATATATATATATTTATTTGCATTACTTTCTGACTGACTCTCATATATACACACATATACATACATGCATATATACATGCTTACATGCTTACATGCATACGCATATGCATACAGACGTGAATACATATGTGCATACATATATGCACATATGCATGCATGTACATACACAGATAGCATTTGATATTTGAAACCAATTTAAGGAAAGATGATAAATTTCTGTATACTCTAACTTGAGATCATTAATCATTTTAGAACTAAGTGTGGCTTCAGGTTTTGCCTTAGCAGCTTGTTCAGATATAATAATAAAACAATACAAATATTTATGAATACATTTCAAATCGTAAACTTCGTTAACTGACCTGCGTTATGAACACTACCACCAGCTGCAGATAATCAAACCCATCTATATTTGTACATACGTAAGCATGTCACATTCTCCCATTTATTGGTTTTGCAAGTCCGAGCATATTACTTTATGATATCAGAGTCTGCTTTCCAAAGAGAATAATATATAAACGTATTTGAAAAGATGTTAGATCTAGTATATTGTCTATACTTACTTTGTCACTTCTGGAATGATGAAAGCTACAGATTATACCTATGTTATTTCGACACAGAATGATTAAGAAAAACAAACCACAAACAAAGACGAGATGCTGTTATGTGATGCATGTTCTTTATTTTCTCACCGTTTACAACAATATCAAATGACTGTGAAATACTCTGGACTAGGCCCAGGATAATGAATTATGTTTTGAGGGAAAGGAGTGTAAGGAGCAGAATCCACAGAGCATGGGATATATTTTGTCGAAGAAAATTAATAAAAATTAAAAAAATATATGAAAAATTGTGGTTGTTGCACTTTAGCTTTACAACACTGATCAAGCTGGCATATGTTCAAAGGTATTTCAAGTTAATCATCTTTTTTTTTAGGACATATTATCTACAGTATCTAATGTATTCTTTCTTTATTTAAGGTAGTCAGGTGTGATTCGAGAGAAATTTAGCTGCTGTATCTAGCAGATGATGTGGTCATATAGAATTCTCCTGGCGTCAGTCGTATTTGATATCAGAAAGATAAAGCTCAGTGGAATATTATAAACTGTTGGTCAGTTAGTCACACGAATAAGTATGTTAGCCAAAGACTCCTTACAATATTATTTTCTTATCTTCAGCTTAAAGAAGTGCGTTGTAGAATGAAGTGATCCAGTTCATGAATGCTACGATTTACTAGTTTTATCTAAACCAGAGAAAGGAAAAAATAGGTGGGGAGTTATCCCGGTTAAATTTTAACTGCCAAAACCCTTGAGCTCCTTTTTCCTTCGCTCTGATAGTTTCTGCCTACCACGCAGTCAGCCCTGGACAAGACGAAATAATCTCTGGCACAAAGCCAGAATTCTAGCGCGTGTACACATTCAATTAACGCGATCATAGAATATTATATCGACTCCTGAAGGATGAAAGCATTTTCGGCTCCTGTAGGACTTCACCTCAGAATAAAAGGGAGCGTAGTTATGTAGAGCAAATGTTTTAATTCGCCACTCTACCGAACCTACTTGCAATAACTGAGTTATATCTTTGGTACCAATGCACACATTTTTGAGAATACGAATTTTTGAGCTTATAAATTTTTGTGTTTATGAATTTTTGTATCTCTGTTGGAGGTACTGTTAATTTAATAATCAAGATCACTTCTTGAATGGTAATTACTTTATAATCTACTGACTAGAAAAGTAGGTCACCGTTTTATTTGATTCATAAAGATGTCTGGAAGCAAACATAACAGAATGGTTAAGAAGTTTACTTCTCATTCATTTCATTCCCGGTTCGATCTCACCGAGCAGCACATTGGAAGAATGTCTTCTACCATATTCTCTGATCGACCAAGCATTGTGTGAGGAAATAGGGAGATAGGAATTATATGAAAACCCATTGGAAATAGAATCTGTTGTTATTTGCCTCGCTTCAGTACTGATGAAGCAAAATTATGATCAAAGACTTTACATCATATGCAAAGAACTCAGACCGGTAAGGTGTACTTTGACGATGTCTGATCAGCTTGAAATAGCAGATCGAGCACATATATAACAGTCCTTACTTGGCTCTTCTGTATTTATATATCTCTAGTAGGAGACATCATTTAGCACTCGAGTGCCTTCAGTGGAGTACTTTCATTTGCAAACATTTGGTTCAGGGTCTCCGTTCTCTTGTCTGATGAAGTAATTTGAGTGGCAATGCATGACTTGTTTCCCTCTCCCTCTCCAGCGTCACCAGTTACTGAAAAAAAAGCCTGATAAAAAAATAAGCACTTACGTGCTGATCAACCCACTGACATCTTTGGTGTTACTTGAGTGCCCCCACGTAAAAAGAAGCAAGCAAAAAAAAAAAAAATCTGATATTTGGTCATTAAGCGCAGAACTGTTTTTATTTGGATAGCACTACATTTTAGACAAAACATTCTATTTATTTACGTCAAAAAGATATTGAACAGGTAAATAATTCGGTCAAAATATAAGAATATCCGTGATCATGTTTCGACAGACAGACAGACAGACACACACACACAGGTATACCTTTCCATACATAAATTTATACATATATACATACATACAAATGTCTATCTATCTATCTATCTATCTATATATATATATATATATATGTATATATACGCCCGTTTAAATGTTTATTTGTGTGTGTGTGTGTTTATATATATATATATATATATATATATATATATATATATATGTATATATATATATATATATATCTATATATCTATATATATATATAAATATGTATGTATGTATATATATATGTATGTATATATATATATAAATGTATATATATATATCTTTAAATGCTTATTTATGTGTATGTATATATATATATATATATATATATATATATATATATATATATGTATGTATGTATATATATATAAACAGACACAATGAGTCCCAAAAAGTAACGCCCAGTTGTCGTCTATTGTATCGATTAAACAAATAACTGCAACATTTTTTTAAAAATTCGGTCATACACACACACACACTCACACACACACACACACACACACACACACACACACACATATATATATATATATATATATATATATATATATATATCAGATATCAGCAGAGAAACACACAAACATATATGGCAAATACAAATTATACGTGCGTGCGGCGTGTGTATTTGTTTGTATAACTGTATATATATGTTTGTGTGAGTAAACAAGTATGGTTTGTTAAGTAAATAAAAAAGGTAAAAAAGGCCATTTAGTGAATAGAAGGAAGAAAACGATAGTTCGAAGGTCCGGTAAGGGCAGGTAGGTAATAGAGGGAGTGAGGGAGACGTGGGAATAAACTGTCATGCCCTTGACGAATGCAGTTGCAGTTTTACGATTTCATGATTTACAGTTCACCGATTTTCTTCTTTTCACTCAGGATTTTAACCCAGTTTTTCAACCGGACTTGTAAGAAGCGCTCAGTTTACTCTGTCACCTTTTGAACTACTTGAAACACCAACTGCATATTTGTTATTTATTTATCTGTCTATACAGATATATATAAATAACCACATACGTATATATATATATATATATATATATATATATATATATATATATATATATATATATATATATATATATATATATATGTATGTATATATATATATATATATATATATATATATATATATATATATATATATATATATGTATGTATATATATATATATATATATATATATATATATATATATATATATATATATATATATATATATATATATATATATATATGATATATGAGTATATGCATATATATGTACATGTATGTACATACCTTCATCTACATGTATATATAGATGCATATCTAGGTACATGACGTTGCAAAAAACACGGACAAAATGATAAACAAGGTACAAAAACACACAGGCCACATAGAGAACATATCCTTCATCAGCTGCCACCATTATAACACTGGCGTATATATATATATATATATATATATATATATATATATACACGCGCAGACACACAGGCACAACACACGCACACGCATACACACACACACACACAAATATATACGCGCAAGCCAGGCTATATGGTAAGAAGCGTGATTCCCAATCATATGGTTCCAGGTTCAGTCCCGCTGCATGGTAGCAAGTGTCTTCTACTCTAGCCTTGGGTATCTGGGTGACGGAAATTGAAAGAAACCCGCTCTCCAACATCACTATTCTCACTGGTACCTATCACCACCCTTATCGCATCACCAACTCGTTTATTTGCACCCCCAGTAATGTTATCTACTGTATCTCCTGTTCTTTCTATCCTACCCTGTACATTGGTCAAACGAGACGCCGCTTGGTTGACCGGTTCACTGAGCACCTCCAAGACGTAAACCTCGGCAATGACACTCCAGTCTCGTGCCACTTCCGCTCCAACGGTCATTCCCTACGGCATCTGTCTATGTTCGGACTGTCTCTGTACAGAGGCCATCCCATCTTCGTCGTGAACAAACATTAATCTTCTCCCCTCATTCTTTCGCTCCTTTCGGTCTCAATTCGTCAGCTCTCTTCATCTACGACCAACCCCACACAAATTCCCACATATCTACCACATTCAAATGACCTTCCTCTTCACCCCACACCTATACACCGTTCAACTCGGTGTCCTCACCACACAGACAACTATACAAGCAGCCATATACATCATTCAACTCAGTACTCACATCACACACCATTAAGCATACACTCACACACACCTTCCCACTTCATACACACTAGCATCCAACACCTCTCAGTGCCCAACCCACATGCCATTATCCAAACACACACACACACTCTTCAATATCAGCACCACACACACACCGCTATACGAACATCCCTACGCACTGTTCAACTCAGTATACACACCACACACCCTTATGCACACTCCCACCCCACCCACCACAAACATTCACATGCACAAGCACCCAATATCTGCCTACCTCCACCTCCCTTCACCCCATCCCACCTCCTCTCGCTCCCTCTCACCTCCCCTATCTCTCTTCCCTTCACCTCAATTCCACTTCCTCTTACTCCAGGCCATCACCTCTAACCCCTATCCCACCTCCCTTCAGCACTATCCCACCTCATACTCTCTATGCATTCCACCACAACACGCAGTATTCACTCCAAAAAGCACAAAACGCCTGTACACCACAGAATACACACACACACACAGGCACCACGCGTAAACACATACAACTTTCGCACACAAATACACGTTACACATGCACACTATAGGGTCACAGACACACACATGCACAAAGACGTGCACACACCACCTGAACAAGCACACGGCAGCTGGCAAACACAAGCGTTTGCACACACACACGCGCACACCCACACACATAAACTCGCCATAGCCTCAAACATATACACACGTCCATATGCACACACACACAAACACACATAAATACACAAAACGCACATCACTCCAAACAGACACACTAGGTTATTTGTACACATACACACACACACAAGCCATTGGGTTTTCATACACACATGATAACCCCACACATATGTACACAGGCCCATATCCACACACACACACACACACACACACACACACCAGTGTATGAAACGCACATTACTCTACATAGCGTACGCACTGAATTACTTACACAAGCCCACACTAGGTTGCACACACAAACCCACACAATTTTAAGCTCCCCCACACATACTTACTCATGCACTCATCCCATTCACACACACTCACACACACCATTGTCACATACACGGACGCGCATCTGCACATTAGTTCATCCGGGTCATAATTATTATCTCCCTTCCATTTAACCTCTTTCTTCTGGCCATTTCATCATGTTGAACCGTCAGACCCTGCAAATTTCTTTTTCTGTCTCCACTTTTCTTCGTTCTCTCTCCGTTTTTTTTTTACCTCTTAATCTTTACTGTCGAAGAGCGTAGGCTCGAAATTTCAAAGACGTTTCCATTTTTCCCGAGCATTAAACTACTACACCTACTTCTTGGTTTTTCACCTGTCTTCGTCCTTTGGTTTCTGTAAATTTGAACTATATATATATATATGCAATGTTATTACATGTTCAAATATGCTCGAGGCACGTTCGAACTGGGGGAATAAACCATTCATGGTGTTTTGTTATGGAGAAAATTTCCCGCTGTAGACAAATGGTGTGGAGATACAGTTGAATATATATATATATATATATATATATATATATATATATATATATATATAATTTTTTTAAAAGGAAAACGATGTGAGTTATATGAAATAGTAAAGCTCGAGGATTTGTACTTTTGCTTTGCATTTCAATATTTCGGTGCTAGGACCGCTTCTTTAGGAAATATTCGGAGATATTGTGTTGTGAACTAATTTCTCTATTCTGTTGTGTGAGTGATGTGTTTTTGGTGTATATATATGTATCATTATGTGCATATGTAACATTTTTATCTATGTATATGAATATGGACACACAAACACACACAAATATATATATATATATATATATATATATATATATATATATATGGGAGAATATACAAATAATAACAACAGACGAGGACAGGTGGTGTAAATAACAAAAGTATATATTAGTATGACGCTCGGGAATACGGAAAGTCTTTGACGTTTCGAGCTACGCTCTTCAACAGAAAGAATACGGAGACAAGGAGAAAAACACGGAGAAAAAAAATTGAATAGTGTTCAGTCAACGGTCAATCATAATAATGGCCGATCATAACAATGGCTGACCGGAAGTTAGAAATTCTTATTTCAGGAGAGCTAAGAAAGGGGGAGATAACAAACGGTGATCGGGAACGAGGGGCTGTGTGTGGGAGGTAGAATGCTGGTGATCTTGACGTATGTAGTGTGAAAATGGGGAAGGGAGAAAGGGAGAAAGTAGTTGGTCAGTTGTAGTGTGTGCGTGGTGTGATGCGAGGGTATTGGTGTGGTGTGATGTGAGGGTGTTGGGAGGTGGGGAAGGCATGGGTGGAGTGTGGGTTAGGCTGAGGGTGGGGTAGAGGTAGGGGTCTGTGGGTAGGGTGGGGTATGTGGGTAGGGGTGGGTGGTGGGTGTAAGGAATTGGATGGGGTGGAGTGGGAAGGTAGAGTAGGAGTGTGTTGGGGTGTGGTGGGATGAGCTTATGAGGGGGTGTTGACGAGGAGGTAGAAGGGGAAGGTGGATGTAAGAGAGGGGGAAGATGGGTATGGGAGGGGAGAGGAAGAGAGGAGAGAGGGTGGGTATAAGAGAGGGAAGGTGGATTGAGAGAGGGGGAAGGTGGGTATGGTGGAGAGAAAGAGGGGAAGGTGGGTATGGGGGGGAGAAAGAGAGGAAGAGAAAGAGAGCAAGAGAAAGAGAGCAAGATATATATATATATGTTTATATATTTACTTTTTCTGATGTGGCTATACTTACAAAGGAAGGAAAATTCCTTGATCTTATCAAACTTGGAGCGCTTACTTTCACAAATTACTTATAAAGCAACTAATTACCAAACGGAGGGAGAAACACATAAGGTAATTATGACGTAAGTTCCGGTTATACGTTTTGGACCGCCTTATCACAAAGTGACGCCCAACATACTACAAGGAATGTCTGACATAATTACGTTTTCAAACCGTCTCTCTGACGTAAAAATTAACAAAAAAAGACACACACACACACACACACACACACACACACACACGCACGCAAACATATGATGCACAGAAACATAACGCCAGTTTCTACCCATACACAAAGACACGCCAAACTAGGCAAGGAACCTCTAAATGGAACTTTGGTTTCCTAGAAATAGCAGTTAAATGTCACAGAACCAGCACTATCTTGAAAATAACTCGTTGTTTGGCGTTGTTCTGAGTTACCCTGACTTAGGAAAATATGGGATGGTAATGACTGGAAAACATTTCATCAAGGATCTGCTTGATGACTGATGACTGGGTGTTCAGCAAAATGAACTGGAAAATCAACAACAATAATGGACATGCACATCTACATGTCAGCACAATGTGTCCATACAGAAAT
>NC_142928.1:181525905-181530905 GCF_046866305.1 Octopus bimaculoides | reverse complement strand
TACTCCGCATTTCGAGCAATTAGGATAAGATGCGCCTTCGTCAAATCACTTGCTCCCGTAAAGCAAATTAAATAACATTTGGGATTTGCGGAGGGTCGAAGTTGGTAACGAAAGCAAGGCAGTGTAAACCAACAGTAAGGGCTGCTAAGCCATATATATATATATATATATATATATATATATAAATATATATATATATATATATATATATATATACATACATACACGTGACCTCATGCATTGATATGCGCGGAAAGACATATCTGTTGTCAGTTATATCTATTTGAATATAAAAAAAAGTCTATCTGGCCTCATTTTAGAGATAGTATGAGGCAAATGTTCGTTCACCGAAATTCGCTACTCATTTAATTATAATGTGTATTATTGAGTATTCAGCAAATACTCGCCCCCCTCAAAAATCACCATGACACAATGTGTGACATGGCTGGTACTTTGAAGTATACGTAGAGTACGTTCAACAGAGAGGGGAAGAAGAGAGATGTATATAAGAAAACTTGGTAACGTTGCTTCTGTAGGAGACACACAATGCTTCCTTAACCTTATCTAAAGTTCAAAATAGCTTTATTACACAGTGATGGCTTATCTCAAATTAACTATATATCTCTATATTGGATCTACGGCCAAAGTTTACAGAAATATTGCTATTTCCCATTTCAGCTTAACGGCACCTTGATAATTGCATAATTGGCTTGGTTTTTTCGAAATTTCCCTCGTATTAACAGAGTTCCTTTGTTGCTGGTGTGTATTAACATAACAGTTCTTTTCGCTATAGCCTTCAAATAATCTTTGAATAGTATCCTTGACCTAAATGTATGTATACATACATATACACATGTATCAATATGTAGAGACACATACATACACACACACACGCACGGACATATAAATACATGCATGCATGCATGCCCAAGAAATATATATTTCATTTGCTACGAATATATATAAATCATTAAAATGTCTAGAATTTAATCTCAATGCAGTTGTCAAACTAAAACGTTTTGTCGTATGTATTAAGATCTCTTTCTCTTGTTTGTAGAGTTAAACCTCTCAACATTATAAACGCGTACACGAACACACACACACACGTGCTCTTGCACATACACACACATAGTATATATGGCTACACTGTCACACTGACATACACTGACACACACCCACACACTCGTATTCAAATACACACATGAGTTTACACACTCACATACACACATGTATAAACCTCTCATACATCAGGAAATGCTTTATGTAGCATATTTCCCAGGGTAAACAAACATGTATGTGTTTCTTAATAAACACACACCACATATTCTTGTTTCTACAGAGAAAATTAGACAATGTGGTTAAACTACTTATTATTTCCTCTCTTTGTTAGCAGACAAAGCAGATCGTCCTGTTTATTCTCAGCATTTTTTAACATTTTATCAGAGGGCAATCACTCATTGTTTATTTATTTATTTTTATTACACACTAAATAAAATATTAGACATAACAGCTACGCATTGTATACATAAACCTAGTAAAAACTGGATCGGTTTGCCTAATGTGCATAACAGTGTAAATGTTTCGCAACATATATCGCTTAATGTTATTTAAAAGAAGAATTTTACAACGTTCTTGTTTATTTTATAGATATATCTAAATTTAATATGGATACATAACAAGTGATGACAAGTCACTGGACTGAAACGTAGTTAACGCACAGCAGCGACAGAACCCCAAAGTTTGTAGAAATAATATTCATTGATCCACCTTCCTATCTAGAAACAACAGAAACATGGGGGAAATAAAACGAAACCCGAACAATAAACATAAATTTTTTAGAAGAAAACAAAGCAAGTCAAGACAGCTTACTGATGAATCACTTACCATACAAGAGATGTGATGACAAGCCGTCTACAGAGTAGCATGGGATGCAGACAAACGTAATGTTCCGGATGTAACTGTGTATGTGTGAGCATTTGTGTGTTTGTATGTCCGTTGTAATATGTATGTGATTCCGTGTTTGTACTTCATTGTTATAATCTGAATCATGCTATCGATTTAAAAAAAAAAAACAGCTGTAGATATTGCAATAAGATGCAATAGCTACTGGACACTTACAGTTTTTCTTGATATTACAGATATGAAATTTCTTACAGGGTTTATGACGACTTTGTGTGTTCTTTGTATAATTTATCTTCTTGTGATATATAAGACAGTAATGTGCGATTTGAGGAATATTTAGTTGTTATTTCTAGAAGATTTAACGATAAATACACAAGGCGTAGGATTGACTGTGTGGTAAGTATCTTGCTTACCGACCACATGATTCCTGGTTCAGTCCCACTGCCTGGCACCTTGGGCAAGTGTCTTCTACTATAGCCTCGGGCCGACCAAAGCCTTGTGAGTGGATTTGGTAGCTGGAAACTGAAAGAAGCCCGTCGTATATATGTATATATATATATATATATATATATATATATATATATATATATATATATGTATGTATGTATGTGTGTGTATATGTTTGTGTGTTTGTGTTTGTCCCCCCAACATCGCTTGACAACCGATGCTGGTGTGTTTACGTCCCCGTAACTTAGCGGTTCGGCATAAGAGACCGATAGAACAAGTACTAGGCTTATAAAGAATAAGTCCTGGGGTCGATTTTCTCGACTAAAGGCGGTGCTCTAGCATGGCCACAGTCAAATGACTGAAATAGGTAAAGAGTAAAAGAGTAAATAAACTAGTGAATAAGTATGACAAATGCAAATAAAAACCGTGGAAACGACCACCCAGTCCTAGCAATCTTCATTAAGGTGCAGCTGTTCATTAAGTGCGATGGCGTATTCCCTTTATATGGGTTCTACCCCTCCAATACGCAACAGACCCGTAGTAAAGCGCTAAAATTCTCCGACGTGAATTTACACCCGTCCCACAAATAATTCGAATCAGTTCAGTAATTCGGTAAGGGAGATCCACGACTGTAATATGTTATGCCGTGCATCTGCTCTGCTGGAGGAGACCTGAGCCTATAAAACAACAGAAGCAAAAGTACAACCCCCCCCCCAAAAAAAAAATTACCGGTGGGAAATGACTTAACATTTTGGTGGATATCAACAATTGTTAGTGGGGCATATTATGGATACGCTGTATCAACGATTTGTCATAAGCTATAATATCAATCTATATAATAATCTGCTTGTTCGTTCGCCTGTTATACATAATATTTAATTTCTGATCTAGTTACGTGTTACTCGACTGAGTTATATGTTTTGCCTTTTATTATCATCCGTTATTAGAATTGTTCCAGATACTCCCTATGATTTCAAAGATTAAAATAGGCGTGTTCTGTTCTGAAGGTAATCACTTCCTTTGCTAGATTCGGTATTATTTTAATTAAAGTTTGGTTGTTAAGGGATTGACATAGCCTGTGTAATAAATATGTTAACAACATTATAGTCATAAAGGGAATTAGAGAAGTGATGTTAACATTATCACTAGAGAATAAATAACTAACCTAACAATTATAAAGTCCCAGCAGGTCGCCATAATAATTATACTGTCACGATATATTATTCATAGTCACAATAGTAATGTTGTGCATCGAATGTCTTTTGAACACTGTAGAAAACACTGAAATTTATTTTGCGAATACATTAATTTTTCGGCACACATTTTATAGATTTTTTGACGGGCAAACTGGCACAGATTAAAATCGATTCTATCTGCTCATTTTTAATGCTTTTTCTTCTTTTATTGTGTGTTTTATTAATTAGTCTATTGTCCTTTTGCGGTAAATTTTTCAATTGTTAGCGCCTTGTCTACTTTTCTGCTGTAAATAAGTCGGTATATTTTCTTTCAAATGGTTGTATATATATTATTGTCCAGTTTTCAGTGTTGTGTCAATGAGTTAATATGCTTACTACCTGCTGATGTATTTTGCATGGCAATGTGTATTGTATTCATTCTGATGACATTGATCTCATTCAGCAAAGAGCATCAGAAATGTGTATCGATGCCAAGTCGAAAATATAATGTATGAATGGTTGGTTTGGAGGAATTCCAGGCACATCGAGATATAAACTCCAGACAGTAATATTTAACGGAAGACTTCGGTTTAAAATTTTAACTGAGTTTCTTCGTTTCAAAATTATCTCTCAGCATAGTGTTACGAATATTTTCTGCATAATGTCATCGTGAAGTGTTATTTCTACGGTCGGACAGATTGGGATTGTCTTATTTGATTAGCATTTTAAATCATTGTGTGACTACGGAAAGCTTAGGTTATTCAATTAGCATTCAATGAATTTGAAATTATAATTTCGTATATTGGTTCTATTATAATTAAGCTAATAATCACGGTAAATTAAATATAGAAATATTTTGATAATAACTGTGAATAATACAATACTTTCTGATTTTTCTTTCAATAAAGGAAAGTATGGAAGACCGTGTTGAAATTAAATATCCATTTCAAACCCTGGGACCCTGTATTGTATACTTTACCAATATTGCGCTTTTTTCACTGCATCACATCAGAACCTCTTCCATAACTATTTCATCTTTCTACTTACACCAGAATGTTTGTAAGAAATTAAGTCGCTACTTGATTCAGTAAAACATATTAATGTAGCTTATTGGTTTTATATATATATATATATATATATATATATATATATATATATATATATATATATATATATATATATATAAATGTGTGTATTTATGTTTGTATTTACATGTCTGTCTCCATTCCTGTCATTTCGATAATACCCCTTGAGAAACTGACATCTGTATTTACATCCTGTAACTTATTCATTCGATATATAGAGTACAATCAAATAAGCTCCAGATAAAAGAAATCATTCTAAGGACTATATGATCGATTAAATCGCTTCAAAGCAATATCGTATCATAGGTGCAACTCTATGAATATATATAATGCTTCGGGGCATTTCGTCCGTCTGCACGTTCGGAACTCAAATTTCATCGAGGTGAAGTTT
>NC_142928.1:181518405-181520905 GCF_046866305.1 Octopus bimaculoides | reverse complement strand
CGTGCTTACATTTCATTGAGGTCTTCACTTGTAATGTATGTATGTATGAATGAACATACATACATACACACAAATATATCTTTTTTTCTTTTACTTCTTTCAGCCATAAGACTGTAGTCATGCCGTCTTAGAATTTTTAGTCGAATGAACCGATCCCAGTACTAAATTTTTTTAAAGGCTGGTACTTATTCTATCGGTATTTTTTGCTGTACCTCTAATTTACGTGGACATAAACACCAACACGGGTTGAGAAGCGGTGGTGGGGAAGACAAACACAGACACAAAGACACACTCATACACACACACACACATACACACACACACACACACACACACACACACGCACACACACACATGCACACACACACACACACGCACACACACACACATGCACACACACACACACACATATATATATGTTTATAAACTCATATACAGCGGGCTTCTTTCAGTTTCCCTCTACCAAATCCACTTACAAGGCAATGGCCGGCCCGAGGCTATAGTAGAAGAGACTTGGCCAAGGTGCCACACAGTTGGACTGAACCCAGAACCATGTGGTTGGGAAACAAACTTCCTATCACACAGCTACGCCTGCGCCAGTATATATATAAATATAAATATATATATACATATGTGTGTGTGCGTGTGTATATATATGTATGTATGTAGATAGATAGTTAGATAGATAGATAGATAGATAGATAGATAGATAGATAGATAGATAATATATGTGTGTGTGTATTATATACACACAGACCAGCTGCACTGCTCCGAATTGTGTATCTATGTAACCACACTTGTCTTTTCTTTCTCTCGCTCTCTTTTCTCTTGTTGACATTAATTATACCTCTAATGTTACGCCTAACCCGCTTCTTATAAATATTTTTACTCTCACCAGTTTCGCCGTCGCAGACAGCCAAAACAGAAGACAGAACTTCATCAATAAAAACCTGATGATGATATTTTTTTAATATTAGGGCCAATTTATGTAGTTCTGTGCCGCAGGTCTCCTATCATTCTTATGTCTCCCACTTTCTTTTCTCTTAAAGAATTGAAAGAAAACGGTGGAAAAGATATAAAAAGGCTTTATTTCTCTCGTAATTTTTTATCAATATTTATTCTGTCTAAATTCTGGTCCTCTTTTGCCACCCTGATTTCTTTGCTTATATCTACTTTCCCATGACTTACCTACCTATCCACCTAGCTACCAACCTAGCTCCCTTCCTACCTACCTGCCTACCCACCTACATGTCTGCTTGTCTGTGTGACTGTCTGTTTAACTCTCTGTCTGTCGGTTTATCTGTCTATTTGTCATACAATACATACATACATGTATTCATACAAGCATATATATATATATATATATATATATATATATATATATATATCATGTGGAGGCGCGTGGCTTAGTGGTTAGGGTGTCAGCATCATGATCGTAATATTGTGGTTTCGATTCCTGGACCGGGCGACGCGTTGTGTTCTTGAGCAAAACACTTCATTTCACGTTGCTCCAGTCCACTCAGCTGGCAAAAATGAGTAACGCTGCGATGGAGTGGCGTCTCGTCCAGCTGGGGAACACGTACGCCATTGAAACCGGAAACCGGGCCCATGAGCCTCCCTGGGCTTTAAAAGCGTGCATTTTATATATATATATATATATATATATATATATATATATATATATATATATCATACTGATCGACTTCTCAACAGCTCACTCTCGCTATCTCTTTATACACACATAAATTCATCTCTCTCTCTCCCACTCTCTCTCTATATCTATCTGTCTGTCTGTCTGTCTGTTTATCTATCTATCTATCTATCTATCTATCTACCTATCTATCTATCTATCTAAGTATCCTTCTCTTTATCTGTCTACCTATGTAACTTAGGCAAGTGTCTTCTACTGTAGCCTCGGGCCGACCAAAGCTAGATTTGATTCACGGAAACTGAAAGAAGCCTGTCGTATGTACATATATATATATATGCGAGTGTGTCATTGTATCTGTGTCTCTCTATCACCGCTTGACAGCTTGACAACAGGTGTTGGTATGTTTACGCCTTCTTAACCCTAGCGGTTCGGCCAAGGAGACCGTTAGAATTAGTACAAGGCTTTACAATAGTAAGTCCTGTGGTGGATTCATTCAACTAAAACCTTTGGATGCGGTGCTCCAGCATGGCTGCAGTCTAATGTCTGAAAGAAGTATTATAAAATAATAAAAGAATATATATTAATATATAAGAAATGTAAGTATACATGTATATATATATATGTGCATGTGTGTGTGTATGTGTGTGTATGTGTGTGTATGTGTGTGTGTATGTATGTACATGTATATGTGTGTGTGTGTGCGCGCGCATGTGTATGTGTGTATGTATACGTTTGTATATGTATATATATATATATATATATAGATATATATAGTTAAAAAAACGAAGAAAAACACAAGAAAATACAACAACGCGAGAACGTGGTACATGCAAAGTATTAGCAGACACT
>NC_142928.1:181468405-181513405 GCF_046866305.1 Octopus bimaculoides | reverse complement strand
TATATGTCAGTACATTTAGTCTTGTATAAATATTTAGACACAAATCTTGATTGAACAAAATCAAGTAAAACACAGGAGGGATAAGTTTTCACAAAGGTGTTATTAGTTTCACACTTGGAAGAAAAAGGAAAAGGAAAAAGTGTCTTTGACGTTTCCGGCAAAGGGTTGGGGGCTGAGTGGGAATGCAGCTCTATGGGGAGCAGTTAAGAATTGAGGAAGATGCGAGGAGTTGTGTGTATATAAATGAGAATATCTTTGTAAGGAGACGAGCATAGAAGGGCGTAAGTGGTGTGGGAAGCAGGTGACTGATTGGGAATGAGTGGAGTGGAGTGGAGTTGGATGTGAACGTATTAAAATTAAGAGGGAGACATGGAAGTAGGAAAAATGAGGGGTAAACAATAAAGGGAAAGGTATAGTTAGACAAGTAGATGCAAAGTTACAAAATGGATAAAGGTGGTAAAAGAATTAGTGGAAAAGTAAATAGGTAAAAAATAGCAATTGAGCGGGAAAGAGCTGGTAGGAAGGCAGAGAGAAGGAGAACATAATGGTTAGTAATGATATATAAAGCACGTGATTATTGAAAAAGGGGGAGTTACAAAAGGGAGACATGAGTATGAAAAGCATATAAACAAAGGAACGTACAGAAAAATGCATTTTAAGTACAGAGAAATAGAAAAAAAATTGTGAGTAAAGAAAATATGGGAATGGGAGGGATTATTTTGAAAGGCGTCGAGAATTGAAAGGGAAGGATTTTTTAAAAAATGGTTCTGTAAAGACTACCTAGAACTTGCAGCAAGAAATTACAGCAACACACACACACACACACACACACACACACACACACACACACACAAGAACACGAATATCTGTATTGCCATCCTGAAACTCGATGAACTTATGTTATTATGCAGAACTAATTACACTGTTTGACGCAACATATTTCTAATGATGAAGAACTATTTTATATATATATATATATATATATATATATATATATATATATATATATAATAGTTAACGATGGTTCATGCTCTCCACAGAGTTGCGTGATTTTGGAGAAGAAATAAGAGAATTTCCAAATGGTCTACATTTACCATTTTGACGTTTTAGTTTTAAATATATAACCATATATTTGAGAGAAAAAAATCTTATAATCACCATGAAATATTGTAGGATAAGAAGGGTGTTTACTGTTGTAGGTTTATCTCACAACACTGCAATGTAATGTATCAGAAACTACACCAGTTGTGTTTTTAAAGTTGAATAATAATGCTTAATAGTTTGTGTTTCTTTAAAGAATTTCCCATTTATTTTGTTCAAAACGAAACAAAAAAATATTTATTGTATTAGATTTAAATATTTTTCTTTATTTTTATTTGAAACGGAAAGTATATCATTAATTTATATTTTTTGTCGTTTTTATTTTTTAATTTTTGACGCATTTATAATTTTGAAAAATTATTAAAAATTAAAAAATATTGCGCAAGCTTGTTGATATAACTTCGTCTTTTTCTTATGATTTCGCTCACTAAAGTAAAAGATGGGAAATGTTATTTAAATACTGGTGTTGCAAAATATTTTATATTAAATGCCAGTATAGAAAATCTCAGTATTTCAACACCTCTAATTCATTCGTATACCAGTTTTGTTTAATGGCCAAATCTTATAAAACAAAAGAAAGACACCTTCACCAACACACACACATGCACACAGGCACGCACACGCACATACACACACACACACACACACACACACACACACACACACACACACACACACACACACACACACATACACACATATAGTGTATGTGTTTATTTCTTTAGAAGGGTTGACCATGAAGCGAGCATCTAATGTAGAGAACGAACGGTAAAATTTGCAGAAGGGTAAAATACAGGGTGTAGAAGATAAAATAAATGAAGTGGGTTTTTTATGATATATTTTATATAATCCGGTTTTCCTTCAGAAGCATTTACTACATCAAACATTATTGAAACCCAGCCTGTCTGGGTCCATGGTTTGTGAAGGAGAATTACGTGACTTTAGAGTACCAGATGTGTTTTCAAAGTAAAGGAATATACTGAAACTGCGAAAAACAGAGAAACACAGCACAGTCCTTACCAGGTGCTATTCAGAGTAATGAATTAGGTTTCTTCGAGCTTGATAAAATATCAAAGATATAATTTTTCAGATGTCCTATCGACAGAAATTGTTACATTAGCTTCAAAGTATTTTCAAAATATTAAAGGGCAATTTGTTATCACAAAGATATAAACAACGAGTGAATGAAGATTTAAGAAATGTTGGAAGGAAATTTGGAAAAGTTTGGGGTTCATAGGATTGTTTATTTCTGAAGAAGAAAGCAGTCTTTTACTTTTTACTATGGCTAAATTTGAAAATGGTTTTGAATTTTCATAGGAAGAAATAAAAATATATTCGATCTTTTTCAGTACTGAAACACAGAAAAATAATACTGAAAAAATAATTTTAAAAATCATCGATACTGCTACATCTTATTGAAGGATATGGGGGAAATATTTTTTAAAAAGTACAGGTAACCGTTGATATATAGTTTTAAGCTTAAATTTCATCAGAGGAACGAAAGAGGCCAGATGATTTTCATCGCAAAATAGTTTTGGCAATTCAATACATTGTATTGCTTGGTTACATGGAAATCAGTTTCAGAAATCTTTTGTAGGTTTATTAAAATTGTTAGAAAACATTGATCATATTTATCCCAATAGAACATCAGCAATTTGAAAGAACCCTGGAAGACAAATAATATATCTATTTCTTGTTTCTGCAAAGTGAATTTGTTCAGCTGATAGTTTCTACTGAAAAAATTCTGCATAGCATTCGTATGCTTACTTGATATGCTTTCTGACTCTACTCTATTTTATAAATTTCGATCTTCTCTCACTTTGGTCAAAGTGCGTGCTGCTAGACATCCTTGTGAATCAGTCGCGTTATCCTTTCTTTTCCTCTTCAGCTGTTTCGTCTAAAGCTAAAAGGTACCATACCAGCAGCAAAATTCTCAATCTCAAACGCGATGGAATTTTAGAACAGAGATTGTAGCCAGTTCGCAAATCCTTTGACGTCATTTGTAGACATATGCAAAGCATCGCCGATGATCTTAACCACACTGTTGACGAAATAAGCGATGCAACGTGCAAGGCAGGGGCTGAAATAATTTTGCTTTTAATTTCTTAGTTTTGGTTGAATTTTGATTAAATTCATAAAAGGATTCATGTAGTTCGAGAACGATTCAAAGATCATACCATGAACTTTATTGTACTGATTGTAATTTAAAGGCCAAACCCGTCAAGATTATTTTTAAGCAGTCGAGAGGCATAGCCCAGTGAATCTACTAAAGCTGGACTGAAAGTATGAGAATGGGATATTCACTTGTAAAGAAAACAACCAAAAAAGTCGGGCAAAAGAATAAATAATGAGAATAATAAAGAGAATTGTTGATCGTCCCGATATTAAAACAGAAGAAAACTTGGCTCATTTCTATGACTTGGATTCATATTCTAGATGCTACTGTAGTCAGTTTTAAAGCAAAACAGCCTCAGACCCTGTATGTTTCATAGCGCTGATACCGACATATTTGAGTTTTATGAAAAAAATAGTGAATTGAGAAAATACTTCTGAAATGTGCTCAAACATTCAGACACATGAAACTAAGAAACTTCTCAGTTAATTTTTCTGAATGGAGAAATAGTTTTACGAAACTTAAGAGCAGAAATTTCAGGTAATGCTCACTATTGTCAATTCAATTGGCCGCTGTGCGTGAGCTGTCAGCTAGTTGCAGTTTTAATATTATGAAATCATTTGAAAGCTTCAGTAAGGAAAGAAAGACTCGGAAAATCATCTTCACTCAGCACTCAAATTGAAAAAACTATATATGAATTATTATTTCAAGTATTATTTTTGAATACCAGAATTAGCTAGTTTAAATTCAAGAATAATGATTTAATAGTCTTCTTTTTTACTTCCTCTGGGGGTCGATAAACTCCAGTTAGTCCCTGAGTCTGGCTTAGCTCAAGAGTTTCTTTCATGTTTAAATCGCCAAAGTTCACGTCTACAGCTTTTGTGATGTCTGTGACATTTCTTTTACCAAACTATTTTTTTATAGCTGAAGGTATACTTGGAGAATGTGTAATTTTGCGAATATATATGTTTGTTGAACAATATTACTGATATTGATTTATTGTACTCCGCACACTGTTTAATATAATGCAGTTAGTAAACTGCATTCTGCGTAAGATAAAATAAACTAATGCGACTATCTATATACACTGCCTAATTTGTCATTTACGAAATACAATATAGTTGAAAAATAATCAGTTTATATTCAGAATAATTATTGATCGTCTGATTTTTAATTAAGCAACCAATGTAACATTATCATAATGAGCTTCTATAAAACTTTATATCAATGTAATATATATTCATATTTTTTGTATATATGTTTCATATCTAAAATGTATGTTTGCTTGAGGATAAGTGAGAGTGGTAGAACTGGTAAAAGTTGTAGTATTTGCATAGCTACATCTCTTTATGCTTACAGTTCAAATGGCAGGTTTTATTTAGCATTTCGTAATTTAATTATTCAATGAAATTAGTACCTGTCATATACTGTGGTCAGTTAGGTTCTTTATATTGCCTTCATTATAGATTTGTTTGAGTCAAAGCTAAAAATGTATGCTGTAACGTAAATGTAAGTTTAAGAGTACGTTTTCCATGCTTTGAATTTGTGTTGCACGTTCATTTATATGTTGGCTGATTCTAGTCATACACAATGAAGGCGACTATTTATTCACATCATATGTGTGTGTGCGTGTATGTGTGTGTGAGTGTGTGTATGTATCTGTGTATGTGTCTGTGTATGTGAATTTGTGTCTGCGTTTGTCATTCTACATAAAACATTGGTAACTTTGATAATGCACAAATAAAGAATAGTTATTCACCCTATATATATATATATATATATATATATATATATATATATATATATATATATATATATATATATATAAGGATAAGATCGATATTTAAAATATTGATCCTATCAAGTGGTCAGCATGGGAATAAAAACCATCAAAGGTAATAATTATTTAAAATTATAATACAGGGTATCAAGAGATACCACCACGCTGAAAAAATAGCAGTTAAATCCAGGATTTGACTGCTATTTTTTCAGCGTGGTGGTATCTCTTGATACCCTGTATTATAATTTTAAATAATTATATATATATATATATATATATATATATATATATATATATATATATTCACAATGGTATAAAACACCGAGACTGGCGACACAACACTGCATTTGATGGATACTTATATCCTTTATTTGTCGACTAACAAACATACTGATAATTTATGTAGAAGGATATTCGCAAATATGCAAGAGATCTACGTAAAAATGCTGGTAATCGCCGCCATTTTGGAATACGAAGTTCGAGTATTTATGTGTGTATGTGTGTGTGTGTTTGTGTTTGTGCGTGCGTGTGTGTGCGTGTGTGTGCATTTGTGTACTTGTCTGGTACCTTTTAAAGATAAAATTATTTATTAAAGAGTACTTCTTTACACTTGTTTCAGTCATTTGATTGTGGCCATGCTGGAGCGCCGCCCTAAATGGTTTTAGTCGAAGAAATCCACCTCAGGACTTTTTCTTTGTATGCCTAGTACTTATTCTACGGGTTTCTTTAGGCGAACCGCTAAGTTATGGATACATAAACACACCAGCATCGGTTGTCAAGCGATGGCAGGGGAACAAACATACACACACACAGACACATAAAGATATACATAGATATATACGACGGGCTTCTTTCAGTTTCCTTCTACCAAATCCATTCTCAAGGCTTTGGCCGGCCCAAGGCTATAGTAGTAGACATTTGCCGAAGGTGCCACGTAGTGGGATAGAACCGAGAACTATGTGGTTGGAAAGCAAGCTTCTTATCACTCAGCCACGCCTGCATTTTTTTCAACTTAACGAGTGAAAACCTTGATGAATTCCTTACCTGATGATTGCGCCCTTCACATTGAATATTACAATGTTAAACTTTGATCATAACCTAAGGGTCGTGATCAATAATTTGTTATTGTAATAGTGCACTGCTGGCCACCGAAGGTGTTGCTTGTATGTAAGAGCAGTATGTAACAACATAATATTTTGAAGCAGCATAAATGACAGTTTTATTTCTGGTAATATTTTTACTGATTCACTGTACAGTTTAAGAATAATTATAACAATGTCATTAAAAAACGTTAAAATATTTACAAAAATATTACATTACTGTTTGCAAAACAGTGGCTGATTTACATGCACCAACCGTTATTCTTTGAGTTCATTTAGTACACATACTCAAGCTGCAAGTTTCACGGCGATTTCCTTGTTCCGTGTCATTTATCAGTGTGTTAAGATTGTTCCTATTTTTCATCCTGCTTAAAGCAACATAAAGCTAATGTCTTACTACAACCCACTTTAATTTTGATTCTCCCGCTCTCAGTCTTTTCTTATTTGCCACTCAGACCCAAGGAGTGTGTGCATAGTTGCATCAAATGCAATTGGTATATATTTTATTACATAGCTACCCTCTCTCACACGCATATATACTTAAATTTTTAATTATACCACATGCATATACTGAGCACTTTCATGTTTATATATTCATTCAGAAATACTATCATTCAGTTCATATTTCCATTGCCTCGATTATTTTCTATTAACAAAGCAACAGTCAGTGTTCATTCAACCACCTATTAAACATTTCCCGCTAATACCAATCATTGCACTCACCTGTACTATAGCTCTCTTAATCATTCGAAAGATATAATTTGTTCACTGGTATTTCACTGCTCTTTAGACAGAAGACTTGTTGCTTTTTGCTTAGCCCTATTATCATCCCAGAACGAGCAGATTTAGAATTTAATGCATTCGAGCATTGACCATTCTGTTTTCAGTTTCAGAAATATTGTGTCCATTATCAGACTTAAACACGCTATGTTTGTTATTTCCTGCAGGTTGAACTACGAGGTAAATGCTTCCCCTTGAGTGTTCTTAATAAGGAGAAAACTTATACGATAATGAAGTACAACTTCCAGACTCTATTACATGCGTTTTGACACTAATTATTAACAGAGAAATATGTTTCATATTACTTGAAAAATCGCATGAATTAATTAGAATTAAATGTTTTAGCTAAAGAAAAATGAAAGCGTATTAGGTACCTTTTACATTTTGATTTGATGTTATTTAGAGATAAATGAAAAATAATTAATATTTTTATAACCGAGATATATATTACTCAATGATATTGCATGACTGGCGTTTATTTTTTTTCTTTTGTCAGTATCGTGCAAAATTTACTTTTAATTTGTAAGTACTCTAGAACGACGACTGTGAAACAAAAGAAGACATTGATTTTTTTGACAAGAATGGCGTGATAAAATATAAAAGACACTGTCTGTCTCCATTGTCTCCAAAAATTTGGTGATTTTGTAAGTGAACATTTAATAAAGAGAGCACTCAATTAGATGTAGGTTCCTGGTGAGCTGCTTTCCACTTTACCTACGTCACACGAACATCTTGAGGCGTAGCATGAACCTTGCCACCCCCATTTCTTACTCATTCTTTCTCTGAGTTCAAAATAGCTAGACATTTATAGATACAGCCACTGATTATAACTCGTTAATTAGGAAATGGAAAGATTTAATCATATTTGTTTCGCTTACCTAAAACAGGTACGGACAATCTTTTTTATGTATTAGGAGCCCAAAAATATGAGAACGCAAGTACGATAATGGAAATAATATATATTTTAATTTTACAACTTTATAGTGACGTCATCGTAGTTTCTGCTCGTAATTGAGTATAATTTGTTAACATTCTATGTAGTCGCGAAGAGACACACACACATTCTTGGACTTTCCACTCTGAAACCAGGGAAACACTGAGTCGTGACAGCCGAAGGAAAAGAGACTACACCAACACTAGTCTCTTAGAAATTTTAAGCTGAGAGCCTGGGGCAGCATGAAATTAAGAATCTTGCTCAACGTGTCAAGTGGCCAAAATACAAACTTACGACCATAACAATCTCTAACATAACACTCTAATCACCGAGGCTCGGACTTTCATACAATTCGTAGGGACAACTGAAGAAGGGAAATATTCTTTATGTTGCATGTCTCGTTTCTCTGTTTGTTTTTTTCGTTGTTCGGAAAAAAGTTTGTTTTCTGTCTTCGTTTTTATGTTTTCGTTTCTCATTGTGTTTAACGTTTTTTTGTGATGCCCTGTACCCATATATGCATGTATGTATACATATAGATGTAGGTATGTACATATATGTATGGATATATGCATATATTTATATATTATTTATGTTATCAAATTAATGTTCTGGTGTTCAAGTTTAAATGTTCTTTTTTCTCTTCTCATATGGGATTGAGAGACATATCAGCGTGAGATCTAAAAATTTGAATGCTGGAGAAATTTTACAAACAAGCGAAGGCTGTTCTTCCCGTGCTCGACTAACAAACATGAATCGATTGAATAAAGGGACCAGGAAGCTCACAGTTCAGTAGATAGTTTGTATCTAGTTATCACTGTTGTGACATTATATGACTCAATCTAATTCTTTATAATAACACTATCGAAGATTCTTAAAACTGTTAAGTGATTTGTTAACTTAGCAGCGTTAAACCCATTTCGTTTTACGAGTTTAGGTTGGAGTAAAACAGATACTATCAAGCTTTCTATTTTTAACAATTTACATGAATTCATAATTCCCAGTATATTTGTTCTACATATGTTTGAAAGAAAATATATTCTATAATTTGATACACCAAAGAAAATATAGAACTATTCATCCAGATATTTTTCACTGTTTTATTCGCATATGCACACTTTCCTCATATTCAATATTTTCCGCACATTTTCGCATAAACATTAAAATTTAGATGTTTAACACGAGCAATATATATATATATATACTTTATTTAAAAGCAGCAGAGTAATATGAGAGAAGTCCGTATATTCCTTCTGCTCCCAAAAAAAGGCTATATGCAGAGGCTATACGAACTGCAGTAGCTGAGCAGCAAGCTTTTTTAAGCTTGGCCCAGAAAATGGTACAACAGTTAACGTGGATGCAGAGGGTACAGAGTCAACGCCACACGAACCATTGTCCAAGACCACCACAGATGATGGATCAGGGATGGCCACCGCTAACACCAGGAACCCCTGCACAGATATCACACCCATATTCCTACTGAATATCCGGGGCCTATTACGAACAGGCGGCAAAGACAAGTTCCTATACTTGAAAGACCTAGTAACATGCAATCAAGCAATATGCATGGTGCTTACCGAAACGCATCTAACACCTAATATAGCAGATGCGGAGATAAATATACCAGAGTATGCCGTACTCCGAACAGACAGAAGGGATAGAAGTCATGGGGGAGTTGCAATGTACATCCGAGAAGATGTCACACCCCTACTACTACTATCACACTCAAACTCTGTATGTGATACTTTAATAGTACACATAAAACAAATTGATGTAGTTGTATGCTCAACATACCGTCCACCAAATACCGCAAAGCAGGAAGGTAAATTTGAGGACAGCCTCAGACGCATAGAAGAGGTCCTGACAAATCTGGACCAACACATCAATATACTTTTCCTAGGCGACTTTAACCTCCCAAATGTTAAATGGCCTGAAGGTCACATCCTCTCTGGGATGTCACTGCATGAACAAAGCCAGGCAAAATCATTGCTAGAACTATCCAGCATGCTGTTCAAGGAACAAGTGATACTCCAACCAACCAGGGGAAGCAATATTTTGAATCTCTGCTTCACAAACAATGTGAGCCTAATCCATAATGTGAAAATAACGCCCACATCTCTCTCAGATCATAACATTATAGAATTAACTATGTATTGTCCTAGACAAACCACTGACACCCACCCCACCAGGAGGACTCAAGCAATATCCAACCTGAATTTCCACAGGGCGGACTGGAAGTCAATTCGCAGAGAGTTTCGAAATCAAAACTGGCATGACAGCCTTTCTATACAAGACAACGACCTCAAACTAAGTCATTTTATGTCAACCATACAAGACATATGCACCAAATACGTGCCATATAGAAAGACCAGCAAACATACCAATAGAATTCCTAGACAGGAAAATCCTTATGAGACACAGAACAAAGGTCTCAAACCAGTTAAATAGAGAACTGGAGGATAGGAAAAGGGCTAAATTAAAACTAACACTGTTAGAAATAGAAAGCAAAATTAAACTCTCCCATGAAAAGGAGAGAGCAGAGAAGGAGAAGAGAGCAGTAGAAAGCATAAAAACAAACCCCAAGGCTTTCTATAGATTTGCAAAGGAGACTGCTACGGTGCAGTATAAGATAGGACCCCTATTCCTGCCTAATGGCTCACTGACTGCAGATCCCACATGGATAAGTGAAGTGCTCAGTACACAATTCAAGAGTGTCTTCACCTCTCCTCTGAGTCACATGCAGATAAAGAACCCAGCTGATTTCTTTGACAATAGCACTCAGCAGAAAAAGACTGCATCCATTACCTACATCGACATTGAAGAGGAAGATGTGATAGCTGCCATAAATGAAATGAGCTCAAATTCGGCAACTGGCCCCGATGGTTTCCCAGCTCTCCTCTTAAAGTCGTGTAAACAAGAATTAGCAGGACCACTCCGGATACTCTTCCAGAGTTTCCTTGCAAATGGTAAACTTCCCAAAAAGCTGAAGGAAGGCACCATATGTCCTATCCATAAAGGTGGAAGCAGAGCAGAGGCTGGAAACTACAGGCCCATCTCTCTGACTTCACATATTAGCAAAGTCATGGAACGAATTGTCAGAAGGAGATTGATTGCGTTCCTAGAAGAAAATGACTTGCTGAATGAGACCCAGCATGGTTTCCGTCCAGGTAGAAGCTGCCTCACGCAGGTCTTGCAGCATTATGACTGGGTCCTGAAGCAGCTACTTGACCATTCAAATGTTGATGTGATATATCTCGACTTTGCAAAAGCCTTTGACAAAGTTGATCATGGCTTGATATGTCACAAGCTGCGAAACCTTGGCATAGCTGGTAAATTAGGAGAGTGGCTGCATGACTTCCTGAATGGTAGAAGTCAGACAGTTGCAGCCAATGGAGAACTATCTAGGGAAACACAAATATTGAACCGTGTTCCACAGGGAACTGTTCTGGGGCCACTACTGTTCATAGTGGCCCTTCTGGACATGGCCACGGTCACTCGGAGAGCCACTGTCACTAGCTATGCTGGTGACACAAAGATATCTCAGGCAATAAAGAATCCTGATGATATTGTAAGCCTGCAGAATGACCTACATGCAATATATGAGTGGGCAGAGCAAAATAATATGCAGTTCAATGCAAAAAAATTTCAAGTACTGCGCTACAAGACCACAAGTACCTCCCAACTGGCATACACAGGGCCTGGAGGTACTGCAATCCCAGAACCACAAACAGTGAGAGATCTGGGCATCAACATGTGTAGTGATGCATCATTTCACATGCACATTGTCAAGTTGACAGCAAGGTGCAGACAACTGGCGGGGTGGATACTGAGGACTTTCCGTACAAGGGATCAAAAAGTCATGTTGATTCTATGGAAGACATTTGTTCTGAGCCGCCTAGACTATTGCTCTCAGTTGTGGTCACCACACAGTGTTAAGCGGACAGCAGAACTCGAAGCAATTCAGCGGCACTATACAAAAAAGATCGCCACAGTCCAACAGATGAACTACAGGGAGCGACTGAAGGCACTAGGTCTCTACTCCCTGGAGCGCAGGCGGGAGAGATATGTAATAATATACATATGGAAAATACTGGAAGGACTGGTGCCAAACTTTGGTATCAAGTACTACAGGAATGCCCGCACGGGTCGCCACTGCATGGTGCCAAAGGTACCGTCCACTGCATCTCACATAAGAACGAGATACTGCAGCAGCCTCGGTTTCAGAGGACCTCAGCTCTTCAATGCCCTGCCGAAACATTTGAGAGACATGCAAGACATGGATGCAGAGGTCTTCAAGACAAAACTTGACGCTTTCCTCTCCACGATACCAGACGTACAAATGGCTCGTAATGAGACGCAGTTTAGGGCAGCTGTGTCAAATTCTCTTATACACCAGATGTGCCATCAAAACTCTTGATTGGACCATGTCAGGTGGGGGAGAAAAGCCATGCAAGGAACGTGAAAATCACGGTGGTGCACCAGCATGACCGCAGCAACTTGGCTGAAACACATAAATAAATAAATAAATAAATATATATATGTATAATCAAAATAAGCAACAAGGATATGCAGTACGATCGTTTCATGCGCCTCAATTTATTTAAGCAAAGTGAGCATTACATTAAATGTAAAATGCAGAGCAATCTTCAGCTGCACAAAGATACATAAATGCATAGCTGCATTCAGCAACACATGTATTATATGTGTGTAAGTGTGAATGCGTGTATTTTATTAAGGGTTACACAGATATGGGTTGATTGATTGAATTGAAATTAAAATAGTACTCAATACTATTAAGGTGAGTGAAACAACGTATTTGAAGATGAAAATGCATGAATCGCTATTCGTCCCAGTTCTTCCGGCGACACTTGAGTGACTGATGACGAAGAACTCCAGCGAACATCTGACGACAGAGTTAGCTCTGAATACATGTTTTATAATCTCTCTCTCACTCCTACTCTCTCTCTCTCTCTAACTCTCTCCCTCACTTTCTCTCTCTCTCTCTCTCTCTCTGTATATATATATATATATATATATATATATATATATATATATATATATATATATATATATATTCTTTTGTATCAGTCCGAATTAGCTATGTATAAAATATTAAGTGACAGTTCAATCATTTGTACATTTGAAACACCTCAATCTATCTACCTGTCTGTCTTACACACACACACACACAAACAAACACACACACTGTCTCTCGTTTCCTCTCTTTTATCCCTCTTCCTCTCTTCTTTCTCCCTCTTACTCCATTCTCTCTTCACACACACATACACACACTCTCTCTCTTTCTCTCTCTCATTCTCTCTCTCTCTTTCTCTCTCTCTCTCTTTCTCTCTCTCTTTCTCTCTCTTTCTTTCTCTCTCTCTCTTTCTCTCTCTCTCTTCTCTCTCTCTCTCTCTCTCTCTCTTTCTCTCTCTCTCTTTCTCTCTTTCTCTCTCTCTCTCTCTCTTCTCTCTCTCTCTCTCTTTCTCTCTCTCTCTTTCTCTCTTACTTCTCTCTCCCCCTTACTCCGTTCTCCCTTCACACACACACACACACACACACACACACACACACACACACACACACACACACACACACACACACACACATCTTCGCTTTTATTAACCAGGTGATATCCTGCAACAAATGTAGAATTGTTTCAAAGCATTTTTGTCCGAACTCACACGTACGCTTGTGTTACTGTGTGAGTGTCTCTTTAAGTGTGGTTGTGCTTATGTGCGTATGGACGTGTGTATCTGTTTGCGCGCGTTTGTGTATGTATTTGTGTGTGGGTGTGCGTGTTTGTGTATTATGTATGTGTAAGCCTGTGTGTGTGTGTGTGTGTGTGTGTGTGTTTGCGTGTGTGTATTTGCGTTTGTGTTTGTGTGTGTTAGAGTGCTTTAAAGAGAACAGCTGACTGAAGGTTAAATACTGTTTTGATCAGTCGACGGAATAAAATGTACCATCTGTTCGATGTAGTTGCAGCGTGAAGACTGAGTGGAGTGATTAAAACATTGTTTTGGTGACTCGTATGTTTAAATTCACATACTCTGCACGTGATATTTTGTGTTCTTGGGCCAGACGTTTCGTTCTACTTTTCATCCGTTCTCCTACCACTACAAATTACGTTTGGAGTGTCAGACATGTGACCAGATTTGGGACCAGATACATTTAAAAATGTTGGATACAATAGACTAGTTATATTCCGGAGAAGTTATATTTCGCTTCTACTTATATATTTATATATTTATATTTCATATTACATCGGCATAGGAGTGGCTGTGTGGTAAGTAGCTTGTTTACCAACCACATGGTCCCGTGGCACCTTGAGCAAGTGTCTTCTACTATAGCCTCGGGCCGACCAAAGCCTTGTGAGTGGATTTGGTAGACGGAAACTGAAAGAAGTCCGTCGTATATATGTATATAGATATATATGTATGTGTGTATGTGTTTGTGTGTCTGTGTTTGTCCCCCCAACATCGCTTGACAACCGATGCTGGTGTGTTTATGTCTCTGTAACTTAGCGGTTCGGCAAAAGAGACCGATAGAATAAGAACTAACTTCTAAAGAATAAGTCCTGGGGTCGATTTGCTCGACTAAAGGCGGTGCTCCAGCATGGCCACAGTCAAAAGACTGAAACAAGTAAAAGAGTAAAAAGAGTATAGGTTGATAGTTGATACTATAGAAATACAGAGAGTGAGAGGGAGAGAACGAAAGAAAGACAGAAAGGAGGACGAAGAGAGAGCTATTGAGAAAGTGGAAGAAGAAGAGGGAGAGGGTGAATTCGAAAGGAGGTGATCTTTCAGCCGATATTTTTCAACCTTTCGCCATTTGTGTTGCGCTGTATATTCCGAGGAGAATTAACACTTGCTGTCCCAAGTCACTTCATTCGTTTTCATTTTCGATTTTTGCTGGTTTCAGTCATTGAATTGTGGTTTTGCTACAGCATCGCCTTCAAAGGTTTCATTGGTTATGTCGACCACAATAATACTTGAAACTTATTTTATCGACTTTTATCCACCCAAGTTGAGAGTTATAAGCGTAAGCATGAACACGGTCAACGACAGAGACACATGCACACACATATACGACATGTTTCCCTTATATTTTCCGTCTGTTAACTTTTACTCACAGTATATTGGCCAACTCTTAATGTTAGGAGAGTACACGTTAACACAGAGTAGGTTCGTACCTGAAGCGACTTGGCTATGACGTTTCTTAATCATATAACCATGCATACATGTAACTTATTCCATTTACAGTCTATGAGCTTTAGCCGCCATAAAAATGTTCAGTTCATCTTTGTAAAAGATTACAGTATTTCATACTTGACGTATGTTATATTAACTTGCAGCAACCATTTTAAGAGTTGATACATCTCAGTTCGCAGTCTCATATTTGGGTGAAGAATTCAGAAGGATATTAAGCAGAGGGAAATAAATAGTTAAAACCTGATCTATCTACTTATTTAATGGTCAGTTGGCATTTCGGCATTGATTTAACGACAGTGTATATCTGTTTAACACGTGCGCTTACACAAAACGCACAAACACGCGTCTGTATGCATGCATGTATGTATATTCGTATGTATATACATATTTATGTGTTTATATGTCATGTATATATTAATATTTGATTTTATGTTATCGTAAAAACAATTTAACATTAAATTGAAACATTACTCAATACATATGGTACAGTATTAATTTATTGTTCTTTAACAAAGATAATATTGTCGGGTACTTCGAAATTTCGGTCATTGGACTGTCCGATGACGACTTCGTTGGCCGAAAATTCTAAGTCACAATCAATACAATTCTTGTTAGAGAATACTATATACATATACATGTGTGTGTATTTGTGTGTGTGTGTGTGTGTGTGTGTGTGTGTGTGTGTGTGTGTGTGTGTGTGTGTGTGTGATATAAGATCACAAATAAATTTGGCATATAATGTTTTATTTGATATTTTAGTTTTATTGATTTTTAAGCACTTTTCCTAATCAATCAAACTCGCGCATCACTCTTTTGTATAATATATATATATATATTTATTTATTTATTTACAACATTCGCACTGCTTCTAATTCGTATTTACAAAAGACTTCCCATTAAGTGATTCATTTCCTCTTTGCTATTATTTTCTGTTTTTCTTTCGTGACGTACTAAATTTGAAAGGCAAACAGAAAAGGCAATAGATCACATTTCTGTGTCTTTCCACTTCTATTTTCAAATTCACTGAAAGCTGAAGACCAGCTATTTCGGGCGACGCAGTAAGTCGATTGCATCGACCCCCCACCCGCACCACCACCGCCAGCAATTATTCAACTGATACTTATTTTATCGACCCCGAAAGGATGAAAAGCAAAGTCGACCCTAGCGGCATTTGAATTCTGAACATAAAGTCAGAAGTGCTGCTTAGCATTTATTCCGGCTCGTTAGCGATTCTTCTAGTCCAACCCGTTGATGCAGCGGCAACTTTTAATATTGTCATACGTTTCAGGTAAACTATAGTAAGGTAGTATCTTGCGAGTTGTATAAGGCGGCGAGCTGCCAGAAACGTTAGCAACCCGGGCGAAATACTTAGCGGTATTTCATGTTTTTATGTTATGAGTTCTAATTCCGCCGAGGGCGACTTTGCCTTTCATCCTTTTTGGGGTCGATAAATTAAGTACCAGTTGCGTACTGGATCAATCTAATTGACTGCCCCCCCCCCGCATAATTTCGGGTCTTGTGCCTAGAGTAGAAAAGAATATCTTTCAAGTTATATTAAACTTATGTATACAGAAAAAAGCCTTTACAATATGCAGCATGATAAGCTTGATCGTTAGATTCTTGATTTAAGAGCAATGACCGAACGGAGCTCTTTATATAATGCAAGAATTATTTTAGTGTAACTTAAAGTTAATCTACGCAACGCAAGTATTGTTGTTTGTGACATATATATAAATAAAGCAACCGTTGAAGAGAAAGGTTCTGTCTACCAATTCACTCAAGAGGGAATTGATAGCAGCAGGAGATATAAAAATTGTGACTGCTATATCAAATACAGAAGTTAGGGAAAGCAACGAAGGTGAGGAACAGGTGAAAGGCATATACGGGTTTTGAGCTGTTAAATAAAGTGGTAGAAGATTGATTAGCTTCTGTAAAGCCACCACTCTCATCGTAGGAGATAATCTCTTCAAGCATAAGAATATTCATTATTTATAAATATATTTAGACATCTCTAGATAAAAAAAAATAATCGTAAACAAATAGATATTTTGATTAACTGACAATGTATAAAAACGCTGCTAGATGTTGCTTTATATCGATGTACAGATACTGGAAGTGGTTATCAATTTATAATAGGGACAATATAGTTAAAGTTGAAGGTTAAAGAACAGGAAGCTGCAAGGTCTGGTGTAGTAAAGTTGAAAGAAGACAGAATTAAACATGAATTCGTAATTGGATGTTAAAATCGATTTGTAGGTGTTTAAAGCTAGAATGAAGTTGTTGACGTTAGTAATACGTGGAATAATGTTAAGAATGTATATCAGAATGTAGCCAAAGGTATTTGGGTTATAAGACAGATAAAAAGAAGGAAATGGATTGATTTCGAGTGAAACATTGGATGTTAATGAGGTGAGAAAAGAACAAAAATAAGTTGTTGAAAGCTGGAGACAGAATAAGATCGGCCTTTCAAGTGTAAAGCGGATAAATATTGGTGGCTGAGTAGAAAGGTAAAAGGAGTTCAAGAA
Source organism: Octopus bimaculoides (assembly GCF_046866305.1). Lineage (NCBI taxonomy): Eukaryota > Metazoa > Mollusca > Cephalopoda > Octopoda > Octopodidae > Octopus > Octopus bimaculoides. The sequence goes on along the minus strand of NC_142928.1, from coordinate 181,495,867 downwards.
CAACAGAAGATTCTTGGAAGGGAAAGATGATGACGCAGATATATTATTCAACGCAATAATCAGTAGTTAAAAGAGATTATAAAATCACATACGAGGCAAAGTGGCTTAAAAAGATTATGTTATGTATTGATGAGAAATGAATAACATCTGACACACAAACATCGAAGACAAACGGAATTAACATTTTAGTACAATCACAAATAAGAAGTTACATAGGAAATAGGTAAAATGCTGAAATATATAGGAACTGAAAATGGTTCATGCATAAAATATTCAACAATTAGAAAGAGAAGGCTACTGTATTAGATAAAGTTTCAGGAGAAAGATAGATAAGCCCATGACGGCAAGAGCATAAATGAAACCGCTTTGTTATAGATAGAAGATTAAACAGATACCTGAAATTTGGACAACACAACAATTGAAGAATGAAAGAAATAGTGATATTAAAAAGAAAGGACACCTACAGAGGGTTGTCATTAGAGAACAAAGGCATATAGCGCTGTGTAACCAAATTTGAAACTGAGAGATAAAAAAAAAAAGAAGCTAGAGGTAGTTGTGAGGTTCTGTTGTGCAAAGATACTTGCTCATGTACATTATACAATGATGATTGCCTATGTACATCATACAATACATCAAATGCGGATAGTGTTTGATATATATACATATATGCAAACCTACATTCATGCATACATATATATACATACATATATATATATATATATATATATATATATATATATATATATATATATATATATATATATATATATATATATATATATGGGAGATTGTACGAAAACACAACAACAGACGAGGACAGGTGGTGTAAACAACAAAAGGATGTATTAGTATGACGCTCGGGAATACGGAAAGTCTTTGACGTTTCGAGCTACGCTCTTCAACAGAAAGAATACGGAGACAAGGAGTAAAACACGGAGAAAAAAATTGAATAGTGTTCAGTCAACAGTCAATCATAATAATGGCTGACCGGAAGTTAGAAATTCTTTTTTCAGGAGAGCTAAGAAAAGGGGGAGATAACAAACGGTGATCGAAGAACGAGGGGCTGTGTGTGTGGGAGATAGAATGGTGGTGATCTTGACGTATGTAGTGTGAAAATGGGGAAGGGAGAAAGGAGTTGGTCAGTTGTAGTGTGTGCGTGGTGTGATGCGAGGGTATTGGTGTGATGTATATATATATATATATATATATATATATATATATATATATACAAGCGTACACGCAAATACACACACGCACACATGCATAGATATATACACACACACATGCATAGGTATATGCATGTACAGAAATATATGTGTATCTTCCTCCCCCTCTCTCTCTCTGTGTATATATGTGTGTATTGCAAATTCAAAGTAGCTCTTATTAATATAAACATCATCAGAAGAACATACACGATATACGTGTTTTGTCTACACGTCCATTTGCTGCGAGATAGCGTCCGGGGAAAGCTTACTACACGACGCCGAATGTTAAAGAATACAGAGTGTGCCAGGGCCTGCTCTACAGTACTCAATGTTCTTTAACACTCAGCTCCTGTAGGGAGCTTTCGCCGGACGCTATACGGCAGAAAATTGGTGTTTAAGTGAAGTACATGCACAATGTACATGTGACCGAATAGATGTATATATGTATATATGTATATATATATATATGTATATATATAGATACATATATATATATATATATATATATATATATATATATATATATATATATATATATATATATATATATATATATATATATATATATATATATATATATCTACATATATGTATACATATACACACACACACACACACACACATATATATATATATATATATATATATATATAAGGTACGGCACGGCCGTCCCTCTGAAACTAAGATGATTGTATACCATGTATCGTGCTTTCACTAAGCGTTTAAGGTACCTCTGTAATCAGGAGCATACATAGCATAAAATGGTTCATACATGAAATATTCAACAAGTTGAAAGAAAAAGCTATTTGATTAATCGGAGGTGAAGAAAACTTTGCTGATGTATTCTTTTTCTAATGTCACCATTGCGCAAGTAGATGACGGATTTATTACAACTTCATGGTGTACAATTGCCCTTCCATCTCCCCACTATTAATAAACCTTGAGCAAGCTGCCCAGATAATCTATCATCATGGAGCTATTGCATATTCGTTTCAAACTTCAGTTCTTTTACACAATGCCAGTGTCCCGATGATTTAGAACGCGAGTCCCATCTACTTTAAACACTAATTTCTTCTGCTTTCATCACAGATGTCATCTGCCCATGACAAGAGGAAAAGAAAAGAAGGCTACTCCCACCTTATTTTTTGGTTTATCAATCCCCAAAAATGTGAACGGCAATGTGACGGAATTGCAACTCAGAGGGCTTAGAGGAAAACAAACGAAAAAAACTATCACAACGCATTTTATTCCACCTTCGAATGTCTCGGCCAGTCTATATATGTACACATGCTCGTGCGCACACTCCCACATGACATCTCTCTCTCTCTCTCTCTCTGTATATATATATATATATATATATATATATATATATATATATATATATATATATATATATATATATATATATATATATATATATATATATAGATAGAGAGAGAGAGAGAGAGAGAGAGAGAGAGAGAGAGAGAGAGATACATAGATACATAGATAGATAGATAGATACATACATACATATATATTTGTGTATGTATATGTATGTATATATATATGTACATATAAATATATATATACATACTTACACACACATACACACACACACCACACATGCATATGTAATTGCGGGTGTAAGTGCATTTGCATGAGTGTGTGTATGTGTCACTTGAAACTAATAGAAATAGTCAAATGATTGTATTGTTGCAATTTGTGTCAAACGACAGTAACGTAAAAGAATGAAATGATTTTGCCAGAAGAAAAGTACATTAAATGAACGTTGAATATAGCACAGCACTAAATACACCAATTTAGTCAAGTAGTAACTACGTTTTAGATCTAAAATATTTTAGTTATAACAATCTAGAGAAAATATTCCGATGTAGCCTGATATGATCAGTTTTGTTCAGACAGACTTGCTCTCTCTCTCCTCTCTCTCTCTCTCTCTCTCTCTCTATTGCTCTGCGCTATATTTCTGTTTAGTGAAACATCCTCAAAAATGCAACTGAAAGTTCTCATTGTTTTATACCCAACCTTGAATTTCTTTCTGATATTCTGTTAATTCATTTATAATCTTTTGCATTGTGTTACTTCATTTTATTCCATCATAGTAGTTGTTTAATGACATTTAACACCGCACTTCCTTTCTTCATTGCCTCTTCCACACCAAGGCGTTCCAAATTACGAACACATTGTAGATTTCAGCATCAATAAATTAATTTGTTTTCTTAATATCGAGTAATGTTTGAGTTTCTGCTGTATGTGTATTTGTATAACAAATGTTCAACAAAACGACTCACATCACTACTTTGTATATCAAGTGAAATTCAAATTCAATTCTGTTGTCTTTCTAAGGATTCTCTGACAACAGAAATACTATCAAGTGAAGTTGAGTGGTTTTTATTAATATAATATTTCTGCAAAATTTATAATAAAACTGTAGGTTATCGCCCTTAAATTAAGCGGTTTATTACGAATCTTATATTTCTTCGTACGAGCACGAACTACTGGTGTATCAATGTTACCATTATGATAACGCATTTGGGCAGTCTTCTGCTATATACTGATATCAATATGAATTACTGTGACTAAGGCGGTGAGCTGGCAGAATCGGTAGCTCGCCGGGCAAAATGCTTAGCGACATTTCGTCCGTCATTGCAGCTGAGTTCAAATTCTGCCGAGGACAACTTTACCCCTTATCCTTTCGAGTTTGATAAAATAAAGTACTAGTTGAGCACTGGGGTCGATGTAATCGATTACCTCCTACCCGTAAAGTATTGGACTTGTGTCACAGTTGGAAACCAGTTTTAATTACTATGATAAAATATCAAAATAGCTAATATGTAAAATTTGGATAAGTTTATTAATAGTAATTTGGTGAATGCAATCATTTTCACTTGTGTCGATCATTGAAAATATATCAGGTAATCTCTGTGAAGCAGTGAAATATCAGTGCAAAGTTGTTTATTTAAATCATGTCAGAGAATGCAATGAAGGGCTGGTGGCAGACAACAATCGCACGATGCTATCAGAAGCAGACACCCTTGCACTCCCTCTACACATACACAACCACTATCAGGCACCGGGGTTGCAATCAGAACAAAGTGCTTGCGAAGCGAACTTCTTAACGACACGGGTAAGTCTGCTCTAGTGTTGTTTATGATGTGTCTCTTTATGTCTCCAAACCAACAGGTTCGATGATGGAGTGGATAAAATATTTACGAAAACGAAAGAACTTGTATCTATAGGACTGACTAAGCCCACGAAGGCGAGGTCCCAGCATGATCGCAACCCAATTACCGAAATAACTGTATATATAAAAGTATATACAAAATGATTTTCACACGGTGACATACACACACCTCGATTCTTGGACACACACCGTGCTAGGTTAAATCACATGTTTATGACTATGCTGGATAATCGTTGTCTAAACGTGTGTCTGGCTCCTCAAGTGAAACACCTAATTAGATCTCTCTAGGTGGTGATAAATTCGTCTCGCTGCCTGTAACTAAAATGATGTCCAAGACCTTCCAGAAAAGAAAGGTGTCCTTACATTTAGATTCAATTTATTTCTATGATATTTAAAAAGAAATTAACAACAAATGTCTTATGTTAGTTGTTACATATTTGACAGTAAGAATGACACGCTGTGAGTTTATAGTAAAAGTTAGAAAATGTTTTCGTTTTATCTATAGAATCAAGTATTGTTACTGTAGCTATGCTGTTCCTTTCGTTATAGATCGCATCACTCCTTGACGTTTTCTTGCCAGACCCACATTTCGATAGCGATAGCCATAAACACGTGGCTAAATCTAAAGAAAGATATGTGCGTGTCAGCGAATCTAGACATGCATATAACCGTGTGAAAATCATTCCACATATACTTTTATACTTTCACTAATTTCAATAATTGGTCAGCAGTCATTCTAGTGCCCCACTTTTAAGAGTTTAATCAATCATATAGAATCCATTTCTTTCACTTTGGTAGCCATTTTAGCTACTTCCTCTCAGCGAACCGTTAAGATTTGATCATAAAAGGACAAAAAGCAACAGTTTTTAGACCGCTATAATCACAGGTACATATAAACAGACCATCCACACACAAAATAAAAAAGACACCGAGAAAATAGTCCAAGCTACAGAGGAAGAGGACGTTAACCTTAAATGTGAAACTACGCCACCTTCTAAATCAGTCGATTCAAGCTACATCATTTGTGTTACTAACATCTTTGGAAAGTGTTTGAATGTCATAGTCTCCACCCTATACAAATTCTGACGTTTGTTGCAGTCCTATACAAATTGAAGCGTTTGTTATCCAGTTTCGTTTCCCATTTATAAGAGGTTCATTTTACTCTTGACATTTCAAATTAGTGATGGATATCATAGGAAAATCTGTAATTCCTGTTTTATACCTAAGGCGAAGTTCCCTGCCAGGATATCTGTTCCAAGTTCATATTATGATCGAATAACTGCATGCAGGAGTAAGTCAGTGGGTTTAAGAATGAACATAAAAGAAAAAAAAGAAATAATTTTCAACGAACTGAGAATATTATCGAAGAAATATCCCGTCAAACAGTTGCCCTTACCGAACCCCATCCATTTATCGGCTCTAGACCGAAATATCGAATCTATAAAGATGGAGTTCCCTCTATAATAGGTTTCTGGTGTATGCCAGGTTTTAATTTTGTCCTCTCAAACTCTCCCTTTTATTGATCAATTAACTATATGCCGTCACGTCTTACGCAGAAGATATTAACCTTCATTCCTACTTAAATTTCCGTACCCAAGCGCCATAGATATCTTGCACTAAATCTTTGGAAGAATAAAGGGAAACTTCGAAGACGTCTTCCAATGGAGTTACACCAATATTTTTTTCCTTCACCGGCAAATTAAAAATAAAACAAAACAATCACTACACGTTATGAAAGTATTGAATCTCTTACCACATAAACATAAACAACGCGTAGGAGTGGCTGTGTGGTAAGTAGCTTGCTTACCAACCACATGGTTCCGGGTTCAGTTCCACTGCGTGGCACCTTGGGCAAGTGTCTTCTACTATAGCCTCGGGCCGACCAAAGCCTTGTGAGTGGATTTGGTAGTCGGAAACTGAAAGAAGCCCGTCGTATATATGTATATATATGTACGTATTTGTGTGTGCATATGTTTGTATGTCCGTGTTTGTCCCCCCATCATCGCTTGACAACCGATGCTGGTGCGTTTACGTCCCCGTAACATAGCGATTCGGCAAAAGAGACCGATAGAATAAGTACCAGGTTTACAAAGAATAAGTCCTGGGGTCGATTTGCTCGACTAAAGGTGGTGCTCCAGCATGGCCACAGTGAAATGACTGAAACAAGTAAAAGAATAAAAGAGTAACACAAAAATTGAAATATTAAGATTACATCCATCAAAGGCCATCTCACCGTAACTTAGGATTTCTACTTGAGAACGCACATCTCTAAGATAGCAAAACCGGCTTCACACAAACTGGTTTTGCTCTTCGGAGCCAGAGAATACTTGTGTCTCTAAGAACTGCCAACATTTCCCAAACGTCAGGTGACACCCAAAATGGAATACTACACTTATAAAAGAATCAGGGCCAAAGACAGCAGCAGTCTCCTCCTCCCCCTCCCCCTCCCCTCCCCTCCTCCCCTCCCCTCCTCCCCTCCTCCCCTCCTCCCCTCCTCCCCTCCTCCCCTCCTCCCCTCCCCTCCCCTCCTCCCCTCCCCTCCCCTCCCCTCCCCTCCCCTCTCCCCTCCCCTCTCCCCTCCCCTCTCCCCCCTCTCCCCTCCCCTCCCCTCTACCCTCCTCCCTCCCCTCTCCCCTCCCCTCCCTCCCCTCCCTCCCCTCCTCCCTCCCCTCCCTCCCCTCCTCCCTCCCACCCTCCCCTCCTCCCTCCCCTCCTCCTCTCCACCCCTCCTCCCCTCCTCCCCTCCTCCCCTCCTCCTCTCCCCCCATCACCCTCCCTCCTCCCCTCCTCCTCTCCTCCTCCTCTCCCCCCATCACCCTCCCTCCTCCCCTCCTCCCCTCCTCCCATCACCCTCCCCCTCCCCACCCCTCCATCTTCCTCACCCCACCACCGCCGCCACCGCCGCCGCCACCACCGCCGCCACCACCACCACCACCACCACCATCAACATCATCATCATCATCATCATCATCATCAGCAGCACAACAACAACAACAACAACAACAACAACAACAACAACAAAAATTGTCTTTAATCAAAGTACAAAGAAAGCAATCTTGCGTGAAGGGTTAGTCGATACCAACGTCCTCATTGCTTCACTGGTACTTCATTTCGAGGACCCTGGAGAGACTAAAAGCAAAGTGGACATGGGCGCAATGCGAACTCAGAAAGCAAAACAGCCGGAACAAATACAGCAAATTGTTTTATCCGGATCTCTAGTGATTCGTCTAACTGATGACGGAACAAACCGAATGCCGTTAGAGCTTTTCTGTCGAATATCATTTATTTTTTTGTATCATTGGCTATCGTTCGATGAATACAACGCATGGTCCTCAAGGGAGTTCAAGTGGGTTATAACAGGGGTGACGGAGATTTGGAAATAACGAGCAAATGCTAATAAGAAAGCATCGAACGAATGAAGAAAAAATAGAAGGAATGATTAAAATGTTTAGTGTGGAAAATCAAATGGTGGTACGGTGGTGGAATATTTTGAATAGGGTTAGTTTGTTTATAAGTGAGTAACGTCGCGATATGTCTGTTCCTTATAATGTATAATGTCTGTTTTGTTACCGTCAAGCAAGGTTAGGTTGTCAAGTTCTCATTTTAAGATATTTTTACGCTCCCTCTCCAGGTGGTCATTCTGTCATGGGGTTCTGTTTTGTCTAAAAATTTCTGTTTCTCTTGTGTTCACAGCCTGACTGCCTGACTGTCTGTATGTCTGTATCTCTGTATCTTTCTCTGTCTGTCTCTCTGTGTCTCTGTCTCTCTGTGTCTCTGTGTCTCTGTGTCTCTGTCTCTCTCTATCTCTCTCATACACACACACACACACACAGAGACTCTCTCTCTCTCTCTCTCTCTCTCTCCCTCTCACGTACACACAATCACACTCTTTCTCGCAGTCTCTCTCTTTCATTTTACTTTCATTTATGTTTCATTTTAATTCTGCTTTTCTTCCCATCTTTATTCTTTGCTTCTGCTTCTCTTTCTGTGCTATCTATTATACATACACGCCCATATATACATACATATATGTGTATGTATGTGTATATACATGTCTGTGTGTCTCTATGTGTGTATGCATGTATGTACGTATGTATTTATCAAAGTATAGTGTGGGTGTTACTATTTAATAATATAAACTTGCATCATTAAATCAACATTTACAAACAGCATAAACACATAGCACCTACACACAGCAAGTATATGCAGCATACAGCTCTCGGGATATTTAATGACTTACATCTGTCTCAAATCTTATACAAAGACCGTTTAAACAAGCACAGCTTTCTTTAACAGTTGGTAAAATCACTCGTTTTATTACTTCAAAATTATCCTATAGAATTTTATTAATGCAATATTGTTAATCTTTTGAACTTGTGTAGGCGCTCTATTTTGGCCTACATTCAACGCATTTGCACCCAGTACATATGAAGCGATACATATTCTCAGATATCGTGCAGTTATTACTATGAAACGAAGACAAAAATTATTATATATCCTCAATGACTCATTTAAATATATCTGTAAGTTTAGATATATCCTTCGCAAAGTGAATCTTTTAAGTCATATGTTCTGGATTTGCAAGAAAAAAATTGAAATAAAGCAATCTTGATAATCTTAATGGTTTAATTTTCCTGTCAATTTCTCTACCAACTGTTGCAGACAAGTATCCATTGCAGTGCTGATAGCATACACAGTGCAGCCATTTTACCCCCAAAATTTTCTTTAAGGAGCGTCACCATCTCAACATTTGAGTGTCCTAAATAAGTATATGGATCTATCTATCTATCTATCTATCTATCTATCTATCTATCTATCTATCTATCTATCTATATGGGCGCAGGTGTAGGTGTGTGATAAGAAACTTGTTTCCCAACCATATGGGTTCCACGTTCAGTCCCACTTCGTGGCACATCAGCCCGATGACTTTTAATGTAGCCCTAGATCAACCAAATCACTGTGAGTGGATTTACTTGACGGAAAATAAAAGAAGTTCGTTATATATATATATATGTGTGTGTGTGCGTGTGTGTGTGTGTGGGTGTGCATGTGTGTGTGTACATGTATATATATTTACATATATACATATATAATACAAATAATATGTGTGTGTGTGAGTGAGTGAGTGTGTGTGTGTGTGTGTGTGTGTGTGTGTGTGTGTGTGTGTGTGTGTGTGTGTGTGTGTGTGTGTGTGTGTGTGTGTGTGTATACATGCATATTTGGGTACAGGACGTCAAAAAACATGAACAAAATGAGAAACGAGAACATAAAAAACAAAAGCATGCAAACGAACTTATTTTGGAACAACGAAAGAAACAAATAGAGAAATGAGACAGGCAACGTAAAGAACAATCCCTTCATCAGTTGTCCCCTGTTTTATCTACTCGACGTTTCGAAGGTAGGGACAAGACGCGACTTCGCTAAAACAGTCCTTCCCGCAATGCAAATTAAATAAAATTTGGGATTTTTTGCGGAGGGTTAAAGTGGTAACAAAAGCAGGACAGTATGAACAAAACAGTAAAAACAGACGGTGAGGGCTGTTAAGCCATAACGAGGTGAAGTTGTGAACGCTGGAAAAACCAGCTTTGAGAAGAGACAGGCAAAAGCACGTTTTGTCTTTATGAAGGAAGTGGAAGAAAGATAGATAGCCGTTGGTCACGTGTGAGCAACGACAGAGTCAAGGAGGAAGAGTGAGAGAGAGAGAGAGAGGGGTGGGACGGTGAAGGGGAGAGGAGAAGAATTAGAGAAAGGCTGGAAGAGAAAAAAGAAAGGAAGAAAATGAAGAGAGGGAGATAGAATAGAGACAGGTTGTAGAGTGCGCATCGGAATTATTAAGATAAAACTTACTTGGAAATGGATGCGTGGCGTTCGATCATATAATAATATGAATAAAATATATGCATATATAGACACATTCATGTATATGCCTACATATATATGTATATATTCTTGCATATATATATGTGTGTACAGGACGTCAAGTGTGTGTGTGTGTGTCTTTGTGTTTGTTGATGTCCCCGTATTTCAGCGGGGGAAAAAAGTACTGCGGTCAATTTGTTCGACAAAAAGTTCTCAAGGGCGGTGCTCCAACAGAGCTACAGTTTAATGACTGGAACAAACGAAAAAAATTAATTGAATTATTGGGATTTCTAAACTGACGACTAATTTAGATGAGCATTTCTGAGTATTTCTTAACAACGAGAAACCTTTCAAACAATCATACACATATTCTTTATAGATATATCTTTATAGAACTATGGTTCAGTTCAATATATGACATTTTCTCACATTTCTGCTATATATACTATGTTATCAAAGGAATGCTACAGAAAATATTCAGACGGCAAATATTGCTACGTTTAAACAATATGTTATACCTATCCGATGTCGGAATATAACTAACGACAAACAATGTTTTGTAAGTTCAAATCTAAGAAATTCAACTTGGATAAAAATAAATCTTTCAATTCCAACGCACGTTATGTTGTGACAATTCTACGGTAATTATCCCTCGTGTTATAAAGGCCGAGAATACGTTCAGAACCGCATTAATGACTTCTAATTTGAATTACTATTTCATATGTCTAGAATAATAAAACTATAGCAATGTTAAAATAAAATGTTATGTCGCTGATAATGGGACATTACTCACACTTTCAGTGATTTCACTATATATTTTGCTGGATTTTATTTCATAGATTCGTTTGTTGTATTCGTCTGTTAGACGATTTAACTGGATACTAAAACAGTTGCTTCAGAGAAGAGTAATATTGGCCATTTAAAATATGCACATACAGTATCATAATTCGTTTTGATTTACTATTTTTCAACAGTATACGTTGTTAATATGTATCTAAATCTTTCATCTTTCATTTACAAACTGTTCATTAAATCTCTACATCACTGCACAGTGAATCTAAGACGAACGAATTTAATAAATAATAACATATTATACCGAAAAATAACATTAAAATGTGCGTATAACTGCCTAGTGTATTTGAAATTGCCAATATAACTAATTATATACCTCTTCACAATTTATTTCATGGAAACTTTATTCAAATTTATCTTAACTGAATTCAAATATTGCCTATATCACTCAATAAAGGGACCTATTCGCTAATATCTGTGCATAAGTATAATAATCTTATCTACGCATTACTTTTCCCCCTCTTTCTCTTTCTGTCACTCTCTCTCCCTCCAACTTTCTCTCTCCTTCACTTCTCATTCTCTATCTCTCTTTCTATTTCTAGTTTAATATTTACTTTAGCTTCTTGGGCTCACTACTACATGACATTCGCATAATACAAACAGATGCTTGATGTGGATATAATTCTATGATTTACACAAGTTAGACGGAAGATAAATGTTGCAGCACATATTACGATATAAGTCATCTTTACGGGGTTTAGAACTCGTGCACAGCTATAGCACTCTACAGCATATGTTACTCAATGGATAATTAGACGAGTTTATTGATTTTTCTCACGAAGATAATATTTTGATATGGCGTATTACCCAGGCACATTATTCGGCTTATGTATACTTTAAATTCACTTTAAGTAACCCAGGCTCTTACATAGCATCAGTTGTTTATGTACTGCCGACTACTTAGAATAATAACAACAACAAACCACTGGCTATATAATATGAACTGTTCCAATATAAGAAGGGTTAATTCGCCATCTTGTCTGAAAATATAGAATTCAATTTAAGTGAAAGTAGCAACGGATTTATGAATTTCGAATTTCAAATATCCATAAATGGGTGAAAAGTAGAAAAAATTCAGACAAGAAGGAATAACATAGGTTTCAAATTTTGGCACAGGGGCCAGCAATTTCGTGGGAGGGGGCAAGCCGATTACATCGATCCTAATGCTCAACTAGTACTTATTTCATCGATCCCGAAAGGATGAAAGACAAAGTCGACCTCGGTGGAATTTGAACTCAGAACGTGAAGACGGACGAAATACCGTTAAACATTTTGCCCGGCGTCCAAACGATTCTGCTATCTCGCTGCCTCTTAAGAAGGAATAATAAATACCTGAAAATTGTGGCTCGGTAAATTCTTAGACAGAGAGTTTCCTTTTGTTTTTTTTTTAAAGAAATTTTAGTGTTTTTGTTTTTTGTAGTGGCTTTATCGGGAAAACAGTTTGCGTGTTTTACACTGACATATAATGCATAGTGGAGCTCGTTTATCTACGATGTTTCTCCTTTGCGAGCTATAAGGTGTAAGAGTTCAAAAAGTGAATCCAAAATACTAATATTGGAATATTTGATTAGATATATAAATCAAATTTTTTAAAAATAACTAACAAACAGGCAACAAAAATAATGAAAAGAATAACAAAAAAAAAAGAAACCTTTTGAAAGGTAAAGTAAAAAATAAAAACAAGAAACAGGAGAGTTAATGAGCCACTTTACATGATAATGTTGATGACAGACATAAACCTCCTTCAGTATTGACATCTCAACAAAAGAAAGTTCATTTTGATATATAAAAAAACACACTTTTCACGAGATATGTCAAAATATGTTCAACAACTATTTATCAAACTTTTAGCATGAAAACCAAGAGTCCTTTTGTAAATTTGACACATATTATTAAGGTATGTGTACATACGTATATACATACATTTGCATATACATGTACGCATGCATACGTGCATATAAACATACATACTTATAGATACACAACACTCTCTCTCTCTCTCTCTCTCTCTGCCTCTTTTTCTCGCTCTCTCTCTCCCTCTTACTGGTTTCAGAGGACCACCTTCAAGTATCGATTTTAGTTAGTCTGGTACTTTTTGTTATCGATCCTTTTGTCAAAGTGCTACGTTATAGAGCATAAAGGGACACAACGTAAATAACACCGAAAGCCTAAACACAGATACAAATACAGACTAACCCTTTTCTCCCGTCTCTCTACTCTCTTCTTCCTTCCTACACACACTCTCTCTCTCCTTATATGTATGAATGTATGCATATATTTAAAGATTTTAAGTACATCAACTGCAAATTGTAAGCGTTTCATTGTGGAAAAAAGTGAAGACATTCTCCTCTTTCACAGGCAAAAAACGCAAAAACAAAAACAAAAGCAAATAAAAAAAATGGAGACTGCCCCCACATAACAGAAGAATAGTGCTCCGGCAATCGGTGCTACCTTGGTGTGTGATCTACAACTTAAAGGGTGATTGCTTTAGGTTACTTTTTAGTTTACTTTTCAATTACTACAAGAAAAATGGTCAAATTTGATCCCGTATCTTTACCAGTTAACTGATGTACCTTATCATAAGAGAAAGGTTGCGGTATATAAGAAAAATTTCCAGTGCGGATAGACTGATAAGTTTGGAGAGTTTTGCAACGTAAAGTTGGCAAAATTTCACCGTTTTCCCCTTTTTCTTCGAACTTCTTTCATTTCTCCACCACAGCGATGACAGTGCAGCATTTTCCTTGTCATTTAAAAGGTCATTTCTCCGTAAAAATGCAACTGCCTTCGTCTCGTGGCTGATCACATTGTAAAAATTTTAAACCAACATCTTAAGGGCCTTTAGTAATTGAAAAGTAAACTAAAAATTAACCTAGAGCAATCGCCCTTAAGTAGTAGATCATACGCCAAAGTGGCACCCGGCAATATTTTCCTGTCCACGAAAGAACTTATAGTAAATTGCTATAAAAATAAAGCACTATTTAGGCGTTAACACTAATAGTAAGACTAATTTATGCGTTTATTAATGGCGTAGTGATCATATTATGACGTTTTCTCCGTCCATTCAAATAACATCCGATGATGAGAGTTCTCCAAGTAGTACTTATAAAACTGCACCCTACTTCCCAGGTGACATCCATCACGGCAAAGTCTTCCTGCATGATCCTTTGCTACGTCCCACTTTCTCCTTCCTTCCTCAACTTTCCACTGAATCGGAGCTGTTTCCTTCTCACCTTACACACATCCTCAAACATTTCAGCATAATTTATTGATTCTTTATTCTGAAATATCTCTGTCCCTACAGCCGAAATTTGGTATTAGCAATGAAACCTTATTGTCGACATCACGTTAACACACTTGTATTTATCTATCATCGATCGAGAAAATGTCGAAGACCAGAAGAAAATTGTCATACACTGCAACTTTAAACGAGTTTCCTGATTATAATATTTATTTTTTTGATATATGAAAATGTATCTCCATGAAAAAGATACAACCGTTTTTATACATCATGATAGCGAAATGATATCGTACAAGAATTTCATAATAAAAATATTCAGTTTTTGTTATACGGTTGTGTCTCTCGTAGCATTATAATGAAACCAGTAGAATAATTTCTTAATGCATCTTTGAGTTGATGTTAATTATGTAATCAATGAGCACAATATCAGCTTCTGGTTTGCAAAAACAAAACAGAATCTTACTAAGCGTAGAAAGCTAGAATAGACGATCCAGCATTATTACATTTAGTTCAGTTCCAGCCAGTTTTGAGTGTAAATGTTCTATCATTCGTTTCGCGTCACCCATTATATAAACCGTCATATATATATATATACATACATATATATATATATATATATATATATATATATATATATATATATATATATATATATATATATATATATATATATATATATACATATATACATATATATACATATATATACATACACACACACACACACACACACACACACACACACACATATATATATATATATATATATGAGGGGCTGCTGAAGAGTTCCTAGTTTTGTGTAAAGGAAAATATACGAGGATCAGTTAATTGCGATTTTATTCAACATGTTCCCCTCTCAGATTCACACACTTATTGCAAACGTCTTTCAGTTTATATATATATATATTTGTACGGTAGGTCTGATATATACAGACATGATAGAAGTAAACAGACACCCTTATATTCATTAAAATTAATTTAAATCTGTAATCATACATTCAGATTATTTATTAATTATTATAATGTGAATATCTAATATTTAGAAGACATGTCCTTTACATTTTTCATGTTAAAATAAGCATAAAACCATGTTTTATGGGGTGTCTATTTACTCCTGTCATGTCTGTGTATATCACTTTCAGAACACAGTATTAGAAAATATAGACTTATACATACACACCTGCTGGCTCAACCTTGTAATTGACTTAATCAACAGCAACAACAATAACAACGTCAGTGATTTAAGTACAGGTGTTCAAACATTTTCTTCTTCCATTCCACTTAATAATGCCTGGCAATGGCATAGCCTGTGTGTAGAATACAGTGTAAAACAGATGCTGTGGAACGGACAGCAAGTAAGTATTATTTACTATTAATTTGATATAATTTCAAATCCCACTGTGTTCAAATTTAACTTTCATCATTTTGATGACGTATCATAAGCTGATTCTCCTACCAAAATTTCTGACCCTGTGCCTCTATAACAAATCAATTCCGTTTAATTTAATGATAGATTTTTAATGAGATGGATGACCTTAATTTTTTTTTAACAGGTAACACAATTAGAGACACAGTTTCAGAGAGGCACACCCGCATATCATGCTCAGTAGTCTTGTATATAAACAACGCTGTGTTGAAAAACGATACGTAAATGAAAAGCAAAAGGCTTTCCGCGTACATTCTAATTACGGGTTGCTTTTACTTGGTTGCGATTGCTTCAAAAGTTCAGTGTTTATACAAACCTCAGACATCCCCGCAGTTTCAGTATCAAACCCTAATCCCACAGTTTCTGTCAATATAAGTTCAATACGAAGGCGGCGGTGTTGGCAGAATTGTTAGCATACTGAGTGAAAAGCTTAGCAGTATTTCGTCCGTCTTTCCGCCCTGAATTCAAATGCCGGGTCGAGAAAATAACTACCAGTCGCTTCGATCGTCTTTCCCACTTGCTCTAAATTGCTGGCCTTGTGCCAAAATTTGAAACCAATATAATTACAATACCCTCAAACACCAAGGTATATCTACATCTCGTACAGCATTCTTAAATTTTTTTTTTAAATTGTATCTCCTCCATTTATAAAATCCTTTGAATCAAAGGTCTCTGAATCAATGTTGGTTTAGGTTAGACAACAATACCACCAACAACGCGAAAATGTCTGGGTGATCCCTTAAATAGTTCAAAATACCAACGAAATACTGCTCAAATTAGATACTGTTATTCTTGAAATAATAATAATAATAACAATCAGCAGTTGTGGTCAATGAAAAAGGTAGCAGTAGTACCAATAATTGTCGGAACCCTCTGGAACAGTGAGCAAAAATCTCAAGAAGTACGTGAAACAAATAGGGGCTGCAATAAAGGTGGAGCACTTGCAGTAAACAGCACTGCTTGGAACCGCTCGAATACTCTGGAAGGCGCTCGAAAAATAAAAGGTGTTACCTTAGTTCACTGGTAGTGAACAGCTGAAACTGTAGTACATCTCCAGCGTTAGAAGTTGTGCAAAGGCAATAATAATAATAATAATAATAATAATTATTATTATTATTATAATAATAATATTTTCGCTGCCATATAATAATTATTATTATTATTTCAAATTTTTGCCTTAAGGGCAGCTTGGAAGAGGTGGGGATGAGTCGATTACATCGACGCCAGTGTTCAACTGGTACTAAATTCATCGACCTCGAAAGGATGAAAGACAAAGTCGACTTCGGTGGAATTTGAACTCAGAACGTAGCGACGGACGAAATAACGTTAAGCATTTTGTCTAGCTCGCCGCCATAATTATAATAATAATCCCTTCTATTATAAGCACAAGGCGTGAAATTTGCGGGAAGTGAGGTAAGTCGATTACATCGACCTCAGTACGTAACTGGTACTTATTTAATCGACACCGAAAGGATGAATGGCAAAGTCGACCTCGATGGAATTTGAACCCAGCGGTATTTCGTCCGTAGCGAGGGACGAAATACCGCTAAGCATTCTTTTCAAGCTCGCCGCAATGATAATAATAATAATAATTATTATTATTATTCTTTGATGTATGCAAAAGACATCATGGTCAAGAATACATCTCTGGTCATGCCTCTGAAAAACTATTGCTGATATTGAGTACTGCTGATATAGAGTTAAACATTTATAAAAACAACTGTACAGTAAGTAAAATGTGACTTTCTGAGACAGCGACACTGCATGACAAAAGTAGACGTTTGACAGGTTACTAACAACACAACAACAACACCAACAAAAGTAACATAGGTTCACAATTAGTGTTATATATGCGAATTTTCATTGCTTTTAACTCTTGTTGTTCAGTCAACCACGATTTTCAACGCTTTCCGAGCGCAGTTTCGATTGAAATATATCGTCAGATATTACATATATCTCCTTTAATCATAGTGTCAATCAGATTCATAGAAGAGGGAAAGTAGATTATTTATTTATTCATAGCGGTAATTTGTTAAGCTTAATTTATGAACCAAAGCTATAGTGGTTGACTTACTGCTAGTATTTACACACACACACGCACACGCACACATACATACACACGCGCGCGCTCACGCACGCACACACGTAAGTACGTCCCATCCCTACACAGATGCAAATGTAAGTATGCATGTATATATGTCTATATATGAGTGTGAATATATGTGTATTATATATATAAAATTCCATTTATAATTCACCAGTTTCACAATTCACATTTCACACTCAATTAACAAGCGTTTTCATTGAACATCACAAATGTTGTAGTGTCTCACAATGACATATGTATAACAACATAACATCTATAAATAACTAAATAACACCATTAACACAGCTGAACACCTTTTAACGTAGGCTTTACGTTCCGACTGCAATAATAAATAAATTACATAGAGCTGAACACATAGCTAGACCTGTTTGTATATTGACTTGTTATTCAATATAGGAGTTAATATTTTAGTAACTCAAACCATCATAATCTACTGTCGAAGATAAATGTTACTTAGTGGTATTTTTATCGAAGGTTATAAACCTTCTAAGGCCAAAAGCATTCTGCAGCGTGCTTCTGACTGAGAGGAACGGACGTTATGAAGAGATTCGTC
This sequence comes from Octopus bimaculoides, assembly GCF_046866305.1. NCBI lineage: Eukaryota > Metazoa > Mollusca > Cephalopoda > Octopoda > Octopodidae > Octopus > Octopus bimaculoides. The sequence goes on along the minus strand of NC_142928.1, from coordinate 181,477,443 downwards.
TTCCTTGAAGATCAGTACTAACATTGATCCGATCAAACCTGAATAACAAAACGTTTAATCATTTCTCAACGGCTGTGTGGTAAGTAGCTTGCTTACCAACCACATGGTTCCGGGTTCAGTCCCACCACATGGCATCTTGGGCAAGTGTGTGCTACTATACCCACGAGCCGACCAAGTTTTGTTATTCAGGAACATTAAAAACCGCTTTAGTAACTGAATTAACAGTACTGTGGAAGGACAGAACTTGGCATCTTTCACCAACCGAAGAAAACAAAATACCAGAATTTGACACACGAAGCTCTTGTGAAAAGGTAGCATGCTGACTCACTCCTCGTGGAAAATGGCTTCTGGAATTTGCCAGCAAAACTAGTGCGTTATCTATTGCAGAAGAAAGTCGCTTGAGCGGTAGCCATGAGAGCTGAGACCACCTCAGAATAGATGTGTCAAACGTGACAAGATAGATGGAATCCTTTATTGCAGGTGAAGACTTATTTGATCTCCACTATCCCCTGTTAGGTATTGTGTATGTATATATATATTCTGTCGAAGTAGACAGGTAAAACTCTTATATACTTGAACTATCTTTACGTTTTCCTTACAGTTTCTGTTTGGAGCAGATCCTTTCTTAAGCTTTTTTCACCGGGTAACTTCCTTTATTGATATATTATCATTGAAAGATCATAATCGAGTGGTTTGAATCAGACTTTTTACATGTGCTTATTCTAAATATTCTCCCCCTGTTCTCTGCCTTAATAATAATGATAATGATTTCAAATTCTGGATCAAGGCCAGCAATTTCAGGGGAGAGGGTGAATCGATTACATCGACCCCACTGTTCAACTGGTACTTGTTTTGTTCGAATAGATGAAAGGCAAAACTCGACCTCGGCGGAATTTGAACTCAGGACGGACGAAATGCCGCTGAGCATTTTTCCCGGCGGGGAAACGATTTTACCAGCTCGTCACCTTTGTAGTGTGAATTATAATGATAAAATTTTAATGCTCTTACTTACTCTTACTTGTTTCAGACTTTTGACTGTGGCCATGCTGGAGCACCGCCTTTAGTCGAGCAAATCGACCCCGGGACTTATTCTTTGGAAGCCTAGTACTTATTCTATCGGTCTCTTTTGCCGAACCACTAAGTTACGGGGACGTAAACACACCAGCGTCGGTTGTCAAGCGATGTTGGACACACACACACACACACACACACGCACACACACACACATATATATATATATATATATATACATATACATATATACGACGGGCTTTTTTTCAATTTCGGTCTACCAAATCCACTCACAAGACTTTGGTCGGCTCGTGGGTATAGTAGCACACACTTGCCCAAGATGCCATGTGGTGGGACTGAACCCGGAACCATGTGGTTGGTAAGCAAGCTACTTACCACACAGCCGTTGAGAAATGATTAAACGTTTTATGGGATTTGTCAAATGCTGTATGGAATTTGACGACATTTTACAAATTGTTGGAAAACACTAGTCAAATTTCACGAAGCTTTTGACGAAATCCTTAAAACATTTCATAATTTCCGCACACCATTTATTATTTTTTTTATCCCCCACGCCCCTCCATACATTAACTTTACATATAAAATGACAAACACTTACGTTCTGCTAATTAATAATTACTTCCCTAATTTTGTATATCTATGGCTATATCTAACCACACACACAATCTAATGTACACACATTCTCGCGGAAATTGCTAAACACTATGGCTGTCCTCTTTTATGCTGGGCTGCCCTCCTTTCTCACCCCGCATATTTTAATAATTAATCATCTTTATTATGGTCTTATTAATGTTTGTTGTTTTCGTTGCTTTTCATTTTTTTTCTTTCTTCCCTTTCTTTTGTTTGATCTATTTCTTTCCCTCTATCACTGTCTCTCTTTCTCACTTTCTCTCTCTGTCACTCTCTCTCTCTCTCTCTCTGTATACATATGTGTGTGTGTCTGTGTGTGCGCATGTCTGTGTGTATGTATGTGCGTGTGGTGCGCATGTATATATATGTATACTATACCAGAAGGCTCTCCGTCGGTCTCTACGATAACGATTCAGTTGCTTGATCAAATGAATTACCTGCTCATTGAATTAAGTGACTGAATATTTCACAGAAACGCGTAGCTTTAACGTAATTCCCAGTTAAAATCACACACACACACACACCTCTACAAAATGTCACAAGGCATGAATAACAGAATCATTAGAGTGATGGTATAAAAACCCTCATGGTATATGTTTTATGCGTGATATTACGTCCTGAGTTTGTTCTTCATTCTTCCAGGTCGATAAAGAAACTATCAGTCAAATACTGATATTGTACCATGTCAGAAATCAATACTAACTACTTCTTTTACGTTCCAGTTGACCTTGCATGGGTCAACTTTACCATCCATACTTCTGTGGTCCAATAAATCAAAGTCCCAGTTAAGAACTGGGGTTAATCTAGACCTGTCATAAGCAAACTGCGGACCGCACGCAGCCCACGGAACAACGTGCTTAATGAAAAACTACAGAGGTTGTTTTCAGTAGTGCAGTGTCACTAAAAGCATGATGAGCCGTGTCTCATGCGGCCCGTTTCTCGAAAGCGCCCGTATCTGATCTAGAAACTTCTAAAATGTATGACATTGTGTCAATATTCGAAATCCCTATTAGTAAAATGCTATATCTGTACAGTCCTTATTAGTACAATGTTATATGTTATACTTTTTACGTACTTACTAGAATATTTTATTATTTTACTTTGATGTCAACAGTAATTTCGACTTTCCTGTGTTGGCAATACCAGTGATTCGCTGGAATTGAACAAATGAACTCTTAATATCAAACCTTCTTTCAAGTTTCTGAAAGAAAATTGGCATCATAGGGCGATTAGTTTTCAAAAAACGTTATATATGCTTTACTAATGATCATAAGTAACACTTAAAATATTTTGCGAAATTTCTTTTTAAACAAACAAGTTAAAAAATATATCATTTGCTCCTCTCACTCCAAAGATTGCAGTATCTCCACTTAGCATTCATTAAACACTTAACATTGTTAATATCTCTACTAAAAATGCATTAGACGAATATTCTGCTACAGGCACAGATGAAATATGAAATTAAGCCATTAATAATACCTGAAGTAGCACTATTGATACTACTAATAATTATCCTTTCTCCTATAGGTATGGGGGGGGGAGGGTTAATGATCTTCCCAGCCTTGCCTTAATAATAATCATAATGGTTTCAAATTTTGGCTCAATGCCAGCAATTTCGAGGGTGGGCCTAAGTTGATTACATCAGCTGGTACTTATTGTATCGACCCCGCAAATTAGCCTCGGTGGAATTTAAACACAGAACGTAATGGGAAACGAAACGAAGCTAAGCATTTTACTCGGCGTGCTAACGATTCTGCGAGCTCGCCATCTTGATTTCAAATCTTTGCCACAAGGGCAGCTAGGGGAAGGGGATTAAGTCGATTACATCGACACCAGTGCTTCATTAGTACTTAATTTATCGACCCCGAAAGGATGAAAGGCAAAAATCGACCTCGGCAGAATTTGAACTCCGAACAGAGCGACGGGCGAAATACCGCTGAGCATTTCGTCGAGCGCGTTAAAAGATTCAGCCAGCTCGCCGCCATAATATCACAATAGTAATTAATATCCAATGAAACTTGATATCTTGGTTAGTTATATAGATGGGTCAAATTCAGACTATGGGCTAGGCGTGGAGGTACTTGAAATTATCAATATATTGATAAAAATATCAGCTCAAAATTACCTGGTGATTTTATAAGTGACGCAGAGTGGTTCGGAATAATAATTTCAGATTTTGCTAAAGAAATGGCATGGGGAAAGGGTTTTTTTTTTTTTTTTTGCTGCTAGTTTATCTAATCTAGATTTATTTCAATCAAGAAGTGGTTGTGTTATGAAAAAAAAAAAATCGAAATTATACCGCTAAAAGCAATAGAAAGATAACAATAATTTAGATGGTAGCTCATACAAATATTACGGAAAACAAAAGAAGTATCAGCAAAACAAGATAAAAAAAACAACAAAACAAACAAACAAACAGGGTCTTCCCAAAAAATAAGACAACAGGAAGTAATATATATATATATATATATATATATATATATATATATATATATATATATAGAGAGAGAGAGAGAGAGAGATTACATTTAAATCTATCCCAAGACCATTTTGTAAAAACGTAATCAGTTAAGAGTCGAGAAAATATTTGGAAGAATCAATAGATAAAATATCAAACTTTAATCCGCCATTATCTCAAGCAGATTTATCATCTTATAAAACTTATCGATCACTGAACAATACAAATAATCAAAGATTTTGTTGACTACGTACGGGTCATATTATATACTATCGCAAACAGGTCGTATGGAATCACCTTTATGTTTTTACCGAGACTATTCAGAAAGTTTATGGCATTATATAGTTCAATGTAAAAATTATCAGATTGAGAGAGATAAAATTTTAAAGCCAGTTTTCAAAAGATTACCAATGTTAAAGATACAATTCATTTCCAAGGATCTGCCGACCATTAATAAGTTCTTTCAATTCATAGGAACAACCAAAATATTTAACAACAAAAAATTTCAGTTTTTGTTTGTTTCTTTCGTTTTATTAAGTAGGGTAGGTTGCGTTGTTATTAAATATAGATAATTTCCGTGAAAAGCGTAAAAAAAAAAAAAATGTTACCGATGATATCAAGAGGGGTAAGAAAGGACCATTTTAGTATGCGACCAAAGATAGTAAGTTTTCAGTAGATCTGTCTGTATAGAAATGGTACTAATGTAACAAAGGAAGCAGAATCAATGAATTGATATAACTGTTTTCGGAAGCGCGAGTGATATGATATCAGTTACGAAGTTGAAAGATGTTGCGATTCTTGACTGTAGGAATGAGAAGATTTACAGACTGGAGGAAACCTTTTCGATGGATGAAACTGAAGAGGTTGGCGTTTACAAATGCCAAATCTTAAATGCACTGATTAGAGTGTAGCTAAATTACTTTAAATATTGACACAAGGCTTGAAATTTTTTGGTGGGTGGGGGATAATCGATTACATCGACCCCAGTTTTCGAATGGTATTTATTTTATAGAGCCCGAAAAGATAAAAGACAAAGTCGAACTTTGCGGAGTTTGAATTCGGAACGGAATGCCGGAAGAAATACCGTTATTAATGTTATCCAGTGCAATAATGACGCTGCCAACCCGCTACCTTAAAGTGTAACTAAATAACAGCATTCCATTACGATGTAACAGAGCTTAGACAATTACTGTGGCAGCTAGTACTACAGTACGCTGGCCATTGGGGCTAATTGACTTTACGCTATTGAGCATTAAGGAAAAGACATTAAGGTTACAATCTCCCATTGTGTAACCCTTGAAATTTTTTTGCATCTTATCAAAGACAAAAAACAATAAATAAATTCTTAGATTAGAGTTGCGTCTTAATGTAACATACAGTCAACTAAGTAACGCATAAGTACAGATAGTTAGGTGTACGGATAACATAAGGAAAACAATCCTAAAGGTTTGTGGTTCAATGTTCTCGTAACTTCAAGCAGTAAGGCTATTCATTTTACTTGTGTTACTTGTTCTTTTTGCTGATGTTTTTAGCCCCGGTCATTCCTGAATGAGCATACCAACAGTTAAAAGCTTTCCAAGCCATGATCTCCCCATACTATCCTATGTTCAGGGAACACAGATCTACATTATACAGTATCTTATTCTAAGAAGGTGTGGCCTGACTTGGAAATTTGCTATATATTTGTGGGTGAAGATTTACACAGAGGCACTTGTAAAGTGGATTTCTATTTTACAAGACTAAAATCTATTTGAGATAGTTTAGCGATTTATTTTAGTGACCTAACCGCAGAAAAGCTACGCATTTAAGAATTTCAACTTTCGAAAGGGTTAACATAGGTGCACACTGATCATTGCGTTGCAGTCATGAATTCAAATCGTCCTATATTCCTGTGTTCGGAAATAAAGGAAGTAGCCTTGTTTATTATCTTTGAAATCAATAGGATCATTAGGAATTCGATTTGGACCTCCTCAGCAACACATTCATTAATATAAAGCTGCGTTTTCTATCAGAAGCTCACTAAAATGCCAAGATTCTGCGAGAGTATGGTAGGAGTTCCGCAAGAAATTGGTCTAAGTTAATTATATTCAAATGTATTTTTGAACTATTTTTGTGTTTAATTCTATATTTGTAGTGTTATTATAAACGCAAGGTATATTCCCTATGGTAGAGGAACCTTGGCACCTGCCATTAGTAAGGGAGCCATACGAGAGAAATGGCCTCCTAATAAAGAATTATAGAAGAATTTGGTCTGAACAATGTTTTAGGTAAAAGTAAAAATCTGAAAACTTTTAGTGATGCTTGATGGATTAAGTACCGTCAAATCTTTCAAAGATAGTTTTGTGATTTGCTTAAATCCTTAAGTGATTTAATTTTATGAAAGAAAAATAAAACGATTAATAATTTTATGCAGGGAGTCCGAGTCCCTAAGATGTGGAATATCTATCTAGAGTTGGCTAAGAGTAAAAAGATTTGGAAACAGGACAATGACATAAAATAATACATAAAACACAAACATCAATAACTACAAAAAGGACATCACATTTTCTGCTGTGAAAGACCGTAACACTAACTAACATTTGAATTTAGTACTGTTAAACACGTGCAGACCTACGCAAACACATTTTGCATAGGATAATTGACAGCTCACACCAGAAGATAGACTGACATATATGTGTGTGTGTATGTGCGTGTGCACGCGTGTAAGCGTTGGTGTGTGTGTGTGTGTGTGTGTGTGTGTGTGTGTGTGTGTGTGTGTGCGTGTGCGTGTGTACGCGTGTAGGCATTGTTGTGTGTGAGTGTTGTGAGTTCAACTGAAACGTAGTTTTCAATATGTACACTTGAAATTAGTATATATCTACACTCACATATCTATCTATTTATCTATCTATCTCAATAAAAAATAGGTAAATGTGGCAAGAATGGTGAGTATGAAAGACGACACCATTTTAAGCATTAATTTGTAACAAAAAGAGAAAACGAGAGAAAAGGTACTTACTTTTATGTACATTTTGAACTGCCTGGTGCTTTTTTGTAGGTTTTTCTCTCCAAGGGTACACCTAAATTGTAAACAATATTTATTCCCGTTTTTGGGAAGATTTATAATTTTTGTACACCACACACCCCAACGATTACAATCCCTATTGATTTGACTTTTCTTTGTGTGTCCCACCCAGCCCACCTCGAAAATGAAAAACTCTACGCTTGTATTTCGTCCAGTCTCTGTGTTCAGCCCTGTGTGGCTATAATAAAAACATATCTATCTATCTCAATGCCTGTCTATCCGTCTGTTTCTAGGCCTGTATGTATACGATAGAAACCATTTATTGTGATCACTTTGGGACGAAGACTTTTCGATCACAATAACTGACTGATAGAAATAAGGTGTTGATAAAATTATTCCGAATATAATAAGCAACTTCCACTGCATTTATATGCATAAATAATAATTAAAATAGTTATAGTTTCTCTACAACTCTTACTGACGTTGTTATTTAATCACAAGTTGTCCTTAAACAATGGAAAACATGCTACGCTGGAAAGTATTCTAAATGTGACCTTCCCGTCTTTTTCTATATCTATGGCTGCATCATCCAACGTGCTATTTTATTTTTAAGACAATGATGAATATCATTTGCGATGGTTTATATCTTCATTTTTTAAAGAAGTTGAAATATGGAATGCTTGCTGCGTCGATAGGGGAAAAAAGTATTTTTCTCACTATAGACCCAAGAACAGAAAATTTGGTGGCGGGGGCTAGCCGATTACATCGACCCCCCAGTGCTTAACTGTAACTCATTTTATCGACCAAAAAATATGGTATACAAAGGGGACATCCACGGAATTTTAACTCAGAATGTTAGTCCGAAAGAAATTCTACCTGCTTATAACTCCGCCAGCTCACCGCCTTAGGCGGAAATAATTCATTCAAAGACAGAAAAACATTTATTTTTAACAACTTAAAAAGGGTGGCAATGGAAATCTCTTTGGCACTTTACACTTTCAGAGTCTCCAAGACTTGTAAGAACAAGGGAGGTTGACTCTTATAACTGGAAACCTGGCCCAAATAATTGAAGTAGCGTGAGCTTTGCTAAAGACTCCAGAGGACATTGTTGTTAAACCAGGCAACAGATTAAGTGTTCTATCCCAAGCATATCGAACCGTAACGGGCTTAGTGTTGGAGGTGGCGACAACTTTCTTCCATTGGTAAATATAACTTATGTTTATATACGAGTTCATACTGGTCGCTATTGTCGAGGTTGTTTTTATTTAGCCCATGGTTAGTTCTTTTTAAGAAGAGCTATCCGCAACAACCTGTAAGATGTCAATAATCCTGTCTGTGTCCGTTTCTTTTTTTCCCCCTTTGATTCTCCTGGTTGTATGCCGTATTAATCAATTTTTCCTTCATATGTTTTTATGTGAACTTTAGTATTGGGTTTGTTAACACATATGCACACACACACGCAAACTAACAGATACACACACATCCAATTCTATGTTCCCTTTCTGAAGAGCCGACTACACGTCACGACGAGGAAGTTACGAATCACATTCTCTCCCTCATTCACCCTCTTCCTCTCCCCCTCTGTCTGTCTGTCTGTCTGTCTGTCTGTCTGTCTGTCTGTCTGTCTGTCTGTCTGTCTGTCTGTCTGTCTGTCTGTCTATCTCTCTCTCTCTCTCTCTCTCTCTCTCTCTCTGCCTCTCTCTCACTATATATATATGTATATATATATATATATATATATATATATATATATATATATATATATATATATATATATAGAGAGAGAGAGAGAGAGAGAGAGAGAGAGAGGAGTGTGTGTGTAATTTAGGCTCATAAAATGGTTGAGTTACCACTATCACTCAACTATCATCGAATAATTGCGAACATATTCGCATGAAACACCATATTTTCAGT